>NC_141602.1:24791596-25051596 GCF_047967505.1 Dipteris shenzhenensis | reverse complement strand
AGTTTATAAGTGGGCAGATTGCATGAGTAGATATCAGTGGACAGATTACATATATCAGTGGACAGATTACATGTCATGGGACATATTGGAGCTTGATGATTACTGGTTATTTTTATTGCATTTGTATAAATATTTAAGCTCCTTTATTGTCATAAAAACCCTTGTAAAGCCTTCTATGCTATTTTTTACATTTATTGTCATATGAAGCACCTTGTAATAAACCCGACCATTCACTATTTAATGAGTATCAGTGGGATGCATAAGTGGATATCATGTGGGCTGCATAAGTGGATATCAGTGGAATAGTTTTTAGTTGGTAGATTGCATCAGTTGGGTATCAGTGCACAGATATCAATGGATGGACATATTACATGTCATCACGAAGATTGAAGCTTTATGACTAGAGGGCAAATCAATGGATGGACAAATTACATGTCTTCACAAAGATTGAAGCTTTATCACTAGACGACATTTTATGTTACTTGTAAAGCTTTATTGGCTAATTTTTTTACATTTGTACAAATATTTAAGCCTTGTAAAGCCTTCTAGGCTATTTCCCACATTTATTGCCATATGAAGCCTTGTAAAGCCTTTTGGGCTATTTCCCACATTTATTGTATCAAGGGTTGTATATTATACTTTACTTGTATGTATCTAAATTCTTCATTATCTTTTCTTGTAGGATTATGGAGCAATCAACTAATGTGGTGGCTATCCTAAATGACTCTGAGATCAGAGAATGGGTTTCTGATGTCACTTTGAATTTCAAAGGAAAGGAATATAGCCCCAATGGCTTTTGTAGGTGGACTCGATATCACATGGGCAGAAGAGCTTGGTTTCTTCATCAAAAGGAAAAGAGACTCTTTCTACTTATGTCAAAAAGGGAGTTCAATGGTGTTGAAGATCCATGGGATGCTACTTTCTTCAAAAAAGATATGACTTCAAGCCTTGTGGTAGGCATAATGATAGAGCTAAAAGAGACCTTTGTGGATATTTTTACAAAGAGTTCAGATCCTGAAGTTGGCAGTATTCATATTATTGTGTCAAGGAGAGACTCAAAGGACTTTGTGATGCCTCCTCCTCAACCATCAAAGTTTCCAGAGCTACAAAGTGCATTGGAGACTCTTTCATATACTTGGGAGTTATTTCCTAGTGTGGTGGCAAAAAGGATAATTGAAAGGCCTGTAATAAATCTCGACCTGCTTATGTGCAACCTTCACCTAGGCAGGTGACGGAACCAATCACCAAGTGAATCACATAGCTGCTTCTTTGAAATCAGCTTGAGAAGACCCTTTTTCCATGACACAAGCATTTGCTGATTTTGCCATGCTGTATTTACCATTTACAGCAAGGTGAACTTAAGAAGATCCTAGACTTTCAAGGCACAGGAAGAGGGAACTCAACTTGGTAGTGAGCTCAATTGAGCACAACATTCGATAGTGAACATGGAAAAAGATGAAGAATCAGAACCCGAGGCTGAAGATGATCAGGATGAACTCACATCAATCAAAAATCTTAATCTGCATCTTAATGAAGCAGTTACAGATGATGATGTGGGATATATCTGGGGTCAAAGGATGTGGTTTGTGAATGCCAAAGATGTGGAGGCTACAGCTCTCTTTACTAATAGCCGAAGCCTTGATATATCCTATGCAATGCAAATAGATGAGGCTTTGAGAGATGGTAAGAAACTTGTGGCAAGCAATGTGGTCTTGCGCCCAATAATGTTTTGTCCAATCAAAAATAGTTTTCTGGATCAAATAACATTTACAAGGCCTACACATTTCGAGGAAACCTTTAGTCGATTCTTTAAAGACACTCTTAAAAATATTCCACATGAACAAGGCGAAGAGGCACAAGGTGAGAATATGCTAAAGGAAGCAAAGAAGGAATTCCTCCTTCATTGCAGATTCCAGCCCATTGATGGTCAACATTGGGCTTATGCTTGTAATCAGATCGCAAGGGAAGCAAAGGAGGTCAAAAGACTCACTCTAGAACAATTTGCAAAGATAAGTTCATTCCCTTATTATCCTGCAACAATCTGTATATTCAAGCATGAGATCAAGTATTTGATTGAGTCCGAAAGACTTAATCATTATGTCCATGGAAAGCATAAGATATCCTCAACATCAGAGGACTTACAGAAGGCAAGGGTTATATGGACAACATTTGGTTCTCCAAATCCTGATTTGAAGTGAAAGGTCACAAAAGCAGACGTCGACACACTCAGAACTTCTATACTTCTTTGAGTGCAGTTGTGCCTAGGGGAACTCAGGAGCGAGAAGAAAGTATGACAAGCCTCAAGGTGGTGAGGGACAGATATGCCAACTACACTTCTATCATATTTCATCCTGTTGAAGTGTTCAATGAGATGCTTGAAATGTGCATTGCTTGTGAGCGTGGACAGTTGACCTATGAAGCTCCTTTGTTTATCTCCGAAAAGTCAAAGGTAATGGATAAGAAGGAGTTGACGGCAAGGATGTGGAGGCCTATAAAGTACTTACCTGACAAGTATGCATCCATAGCAGCATAAAAAATTTTAAAGAATGAATGGTTATTTGGAAAAAAAGACAAAGACCACTGCATGGAAGAATGCATCAATGTACAGGTGAGGCGTGATGCAGTGCATAGTGCCATAAAGTATTTGCTGTCAGAGAAACAAATTCCACTTACTCATTGTAACATTGACTATAATGTGGTGAAGCATATAGCTTCTTTGTCAACACCCAAGGTAAAGCTATGGGCAAACAGGTGGATTAAAAAGGATGAAGATGGGTCAGAAATAGTAACCTCTTATATGAGAAAAGAAATCCCACAACAGGTGGTTGCATATGTGGAAAGATTAATCAGTGAGATAAGGATGCCGAAAGATATGCACCAAAGATTTCAATTCAATGTAGAGGTTACGGCAGAGTCTGGAAAGCTTGTGAACTTCAGGGGAGTCTCAGAAGATGACTTCTTCAAGAATGAGTCAGATCAATGAAGTTTCTAGCGATGATATCCATAACTTCATTGATAGAATAGTATATACCACCATTAGCAAAGTGGCAATTTGCAACATTGTCATTTTTGTTGATAAAAAAGACAAAGAAGCCATGCAGGTACTCTAGTGCGAGCATATTCATCAGATTTGAAGATCTATAGTGTTGTTTATGCAGTAAAGAGAGGCAAGAGAGAATGTGGCATAGCGATTCAATCTCTTGAATCATTCTTTTTGTGTATGCGGAGTCCCAAACCTGATCACTCCCCTTACAAAAGAACATAAGAGGGAATTCAAATAATTTGAGATTGATGCTAGAAGAGCAATATATTCCTAGGTCCATACATTATAAAAAAAACAACTATGGAAGTCCTGCAAAAAGTGGGAGTCTCTTGCTTACCATGATGGAGAATTTGCTACCGGCAGGATGGGAGGTCACCTTATGCAGGATGAGATATTTATTTGAGGATCTCCTCAAAAAAGGCAACTCCACAAATATTATTGAAAATAAGTAGTTCATGGCTTATTTTCAGCTTCAAGTAGATCTAACCACAGGCTATGAAAAAGAGATAGACCAAAAGGACACCGATGACATGGATGATTACCTTGAAGATCATAATGTCCCAGTTGATGATGATGAAAAGATGGACTTACATGACCTGTTTAGAGAGAGGTTGGTGGATGAAGACAAACATGATGATGCCTTCTTTGATAATTATGGCTCGTAGGGTTATGAAAAAAGGCCACTATGACAATACTTAGCAGTATGAACTCTCTATTTATCAACTAAATACAAATTTTTAAATAAGATTTAAATTTTAAGAGATAATGAATCTAATCTATCATATTTGTTTACAGTCAATAGAGGGCGAAGAAATGGATGAAGTCAATACAGAGGCACTCCCTTCTACTTCAACAATGCAACCACCTCTAAATTTGATTGAAGAATTAAATTTAGCTGCATCGGATAAAATGGAGAGCTCATTTGAAGTTAGGATCGTTTTGAAACGAGAACCTCAGTATTTGAGCTTTGGTAGAGAGGAGGTTTCAATCCTCTCCAATCCTTTAAAAGAGGTTAATGACAATGTTATCTTCGCCATTCTCAGGTAACGTTTGTTTATTTGTTGCTACTTCAATGAGCTAACATTTGTTTATTTATTCACAGTGTAGTTATATATCAGTTTCCTAGTGCAGAATGCAAATCAATTCTATGAGCTAATGTTTGTTTATTTCTTGCACAAAGAAAAATACACTCAAAATCTTGTGTTGAGAATAATAAGATGGGACCACAAAGAAAAATACACTCAAAGATTGATGGGATAAGTGATGCAATAATAGGAATTGATGATATTAGTCACAATGGTCATGATGTTACCACTCAAATGCAGGGCAAAGGGGGCAGAGAATCTGAGACTTGTCATGTTGCTAGCATGCCAGAGAATATAGATGGGAGAATCTTGAGCTACGAAGGAGAAAGAGTTCAACCACAAAATTCAAGAGGCATTGGCAACAAATTGACATCAATGAACATGTCTACGAGATTGCCATTTCCAAGATATTATAAGGCATCAAATAATTCTCAAGCCCACATAGCATTTGATTATAGAGATGAAGATTCAAGGGAAATGGATTTGAGGTTTGATGGTCTTATAATTGGAAAATGCAAGATACTATTTACAAAAAGAAAGTATGTGAGTCTGAAGAGGCAAAAAATCATGGCATCAATTCCAGAACCAAAGAGACATGTAATGTTATCCGAGGAGAATATGGAAAGGATGCTTATGCGAGTTTGTTGCAAGAGACTTTGCATTAGAAAAGTTGGGAAAGATGATTGTGCATCCATACACCTTGGTATTTGGAGTAAGACAGCGCCCAATAGACATAACTATCTTCTTCAAGAGTTTTCATGCTTTCTTCATCAAGGCACTGATCAAGATTTGAGCACAAGACACTCTAAACCTAGATTGAAACCCATGGTTAATGAAAGACCCATTTGCAATCGAGGATATCAATGGTTAACTAGACTATTACATGGCACATACTGGACCATCTGGGCAGAGGTGCAAGAAAAAGTGGTTCATACAATTCATGGAAATACCTACAAGCTTAAATGCCATGGAAGCACTATAAATGCAACCACAACATTAAAGCAAGTTCTTAAAGACCATGCATTACCATAGCCTCATCTTCAACAAATAATGCTAGATGGATGTGTTGAATGTCAACAACATCTTCCTTTGGGAATGACAAAGAAGGTCGTCCTAGAAACTGTCAATAAAACTTTACAAGACAGAGACGAGAGCATGATTTCATGGTCAACCTTGTACAAAATTTGGCGTGGAGATTTTTGCCATGTCAAGACGCCATCAAAGCAAGGGATGTCAAAATTTAAGACATGTGATGAATTAAAAATTCCCATTGAACATAGTAAATGTGACAAAAATGAGGAAGATATATTAAATGGCAATCAATCCATTTACGTCATGTGCAGGATGCTCAAAAGTTGTATGCTTCTTGGAGAGAGGAAGCTATTTCACATGTCAATAAGTCTATGTGCATCACCATTGATGGCATGTACCAGAATACAACAACTTTGCCATGATATAGACGTATCCCATCGGCATTGGAGGGCAAACATGGACTAAAAACCACACTTATGTGGAGTATTAGTACATGGATACCGAATCTTTTGTGATGTATGGATTGATAGTTTGCATGACCATGATAGTAACCAGGTTGTTACATCAATCATGAAAGCAATAAGAAAGGTTAGAGATGCTTGCGGATGTTTACCTAACACATTATTGCGAATACAAGCTGATAATTGTTGGAGAGAACAAGAATAGATATATATTTGCTTTATGCTCTATGCTGGTTGGTTTGAACAATTAACGAAATTACTACTATGAACGAAATAGGACAATGTTTATTAATTAACTAATTAAATGACTATGCTATTGCCACGATAAACAGGAAAATGTAATAGTCAACCTAATCTATAAAGGGAGACTAACCCTTATTACACACAAACCGTACGTAGTTAGAACATTAGATAACCTAAACTATAAAACTAAGTAAAAGAATTAACACAAAAAGTAACATTATATATAAGACTAAGTAAACCAAGAAACACTAAACGGACATACTAAACTACAAAGCACAAGGAGAGCGGAGTCGACGCCTAAAACCGCACAAGCAATTGTGAGGACTGAAGGTGTGGTCATAGGTAATCGAAGGACTTGGAATCGGTAGAGCAGGCAGGAGGCATCAATCAAGCACACGAAGCTACCGTAGTAGGCAAACAATGAGATCTGACAGCCGGTGAGGTAGTGCACCAAAAGCTAGATCTAGTGCTATAGCCCCTCATTTGGGACATGACATAGCACAAGCGGTGCGGTTAGATCATAAGCATGTACGCAACACCAGAAGGTCGACGAAGAGACCACTGTGGCATAAACCATGTCGCCAAGCAGACGAAATGGCAAGTAGGTAGGAAGATGCATAAAGGGGGGTTTTGTAGATAGGTGGGAGACGTATGGAGCAAGTTTGTGGTGTAGCAGCAGTGATTGAGGGAGAGAGCAAGAACAACCAGCATACCATACACTTCACGTAAAAAGTAGGTACATAGCTGAATGAGTTGCAAGGAGTAAGCATGAGAGGTGCACTTGAGATGAAGCCATGAGTGATAGAGAGAGAGTAGGAAGAGGAGAAGTAGTCGTGAGTATTGGGTCAATGAGTGGGGAGGATGTTGATGGCTTGAAGGGTGGGGCAACACTTTAGATATAGGTAGCACTACTATACAATAAATTTCCACCATATGCATAGCATAGTAGGCCAAGGATGACACCATCTCCCATCTATTGATCTCACCATAAAAATTTTTGAGTCAAATACAGATTTATTAGTTATTTAGCTCATCAAAAACCTATATGTTCATTCATTAATCCATAGCGTGGCATATAATATTGCAAAACAATAGCCAAGGGGGGAGGGAGTAGTAATAGGTGAAGAAAAGACATCCTATTCATTTCAACTCACATTAATAAAAGGAGTTGGAAGAAATTTTTGCTCATTAAATAGATTAGGACTTATTAAAAGATGTCATAAAAAATTGGATTGGCTAGTGTGTCATAGACCCATGTGTATGTGTGTGAGGGGATATGAGTGGGATAAAAAGCATGTGAACGTGTGTGTGTGTGTATATATAATTTTTGTAGGGCTAGGGGAAGACATTCATGAGTTTTATATTTTATCCCTTACAAAAAGATATTTAGAAGCCTTATCTACTATTTAAATTTTCATGAGGAAAATATTATAAAAAGGATGTCATAACAAGTATGGGCTAGCTTATGTATGTAATTCCAAACATAATAATTAGAAATGGACTAAAAAAGTACATTATGGTTTCGCAGAGATTTCCCTAGTCTCACAAAGATTTTTGAGGTAAATTTTTTTTGTACATATGAATGTGTATGTGTGTATGTGAGGGGGTACAAATAGGATAAAAGTGTGTGTGTGTGTGTTTCTTGATCTAGTGGAGGCTTGTGTTTTGCTTGTGACAGAGACAAGCAATAAGGCTCCTACATGCATCAGTAGAAATGACTCCATGTTGCATGAAGCGGGAAGATTCATGGAGTGCACTTGATGTTGTGTTCTTGCATACATTTTTGCAAGTTTTGCTACACATAATCAGAGGGCATTGAAAACCAAAGTTTTTGGCAAAAATTACTCCTCTCACAAATTAGATTTAGTGTAGAAAGAAAGACCTAAATTGTGTTTGCGGTGATGTTCCAGTGCCAATAGTACAAATCAACACTCACCTATTGCCATTCTGCTTGCTTGCCGCTCATTTGGCACCAAACCTACCCAAGGTAAATCACATAGAGGATAGCACCGAACCAATAATGCCTATGTAACCTTAGTAAAATTTTTGATCCAAGCAATGACCTTGGCCTTCCTATTGAGGTAGGAGGGATCTTGTGGATGAACGTTGGATAACAAGGTTCATCCTGACCAGTTTTGTTAAACAAAATTGTGATACCAAAGTAAACTAATTCCACCAACATCAAGATTCTTGCAAAATAGATATCCAAGAACCACAAGGAGGAGATAAATCTCTGAGCACCATTGTTGAGGCCGAAGAGAGAGTGCATAGCCTCAAAAATCGTGTGCGATTTAGTAATGTCAAAAGGGAGAGGGCTACATATTTCATTTCTTCAAATTTTCACAATTTTTTATATAAACAACCACTTGAGGTGAGGAGTGCTCTCATGTTGATAATGGAGATATTGTAATGTTACAAGCTTTGAGCCTCTTGTCTATCACTTCTGCTAATGATTTTGGCATATTGTTGTAAGACAAATGGATTGCTATAAGACACTGGTAGTTTGGGACTTGTTATCTTGAGTTGATCAATACATTTACTAAGATTATTGTTTTCAAGGAATGAGGACAAACAAAATCAAGAACAAAGCTAAATGCACAGTGCCCCCTAAGGATGCAAACCCAACCCTAAACCATGGATATGAGAACTTCTACATATGTTTGGTCCCATCATCCTCAAATTGTTGTCATGTTCAAGATCCGAGAAAATCGAGCCATAAGGGAGTATGAGACCAGAACGATACGAGACTAGGATGAAAAGAAATCAACATGAGACCACCATATTGAAGGATTTAATTATGCAATAGCCGAATGGTCAACTTAACTATCAAGAATGATAGTAGATAAGCAATAAAGTGCCAAGATATTTTTTGATGGAGACATCTGGGATGGATACTCTTACTATATCCATCCCTTAGATGTTTACAAGATAAAAGATAGAAATCTAAAGCTCAAGTCCATAAAGCAATTTTGCATAGAGTTCAGGGAATAGCTTGAGAATGGTGAAACAAACAAAGTGATCCAGTGATGAGCTTTCTGTCAAACGGTCTAGCATGGTTAGGTTAATGGATGCAAGGTCAAGTGAGCTACCTCCATTTAGCGTTCGTGCAGCATCAAAAGCATTAAACAAATTCATAAGAGGAACTTCTATGCAGCCTAAAGTAGGCTTCATGAATTTGTAGGTGATTCATTGCCTTTGGATACATGTTGAAGGAAGGGCTAGATCAATTTAGTCACAATAGAGGTTCAAGAGCGTGTATTTTTGTTTGGGACAACTTTTAGCCGGAAAAGTTATCGAGATCAGAGGCTAGAGACTAAGTATGGCTACGCTCAAGGGCCATAGAGAAAAGGAGATCACGAGGGCGAAGGGATGTCATAGGGGTGAACAAGGAATTAGAAGTGGAGGGAAGGAAAAGGGAGACTATGACACATGGGGAAAGGGAGAGGGGGAAGAGAAGCATGTTCATGATAGGAAGAGGAATGTTGAGATGTAGACATCAAGGGAAGTGAACCATACTTTATTGGAAAGAAGGGATGAGAGGGAAATATCAAAATACTAGCTAGGTGGCTTTACAAGAATGAGCGTGTCCCATCAAGGAATTGCCCCTTCCTTTTATAGCCAAAAGAGGGGGTCTCTCCACATTAATGTATCCTCCCACATGCATGGTGTGTGTGGAAAAGTCTCCCATGTGGGCTAGGTGGGTACGCACTCTCAATTGTGTGCGACAACCCTTTGCCTCAATTTTCCACATAAATCAAGCCCCATATCTTAAGTCTATGATTCTCCCTTGGTCTCTTTCCAATTTTATAATATGTTCAAACCTCTAGGAGGACAAGTGGAGGGTTGGCACAAGGAATCTTGCCACCTCATCCTACTTTCCCCATTATTTAACTAGCTCTCTTGGTCCTTCTATACCTCCCCCACATGGGCCTATCTCATATGGAGGGAATAACTCAATATAATAGCCATCTCCACCCATTTTATATTGCTTCTCCCATGGACTTTGAGCCATATCTCACTTAATGCATCCTAGGTGGAGGGGTGGCACATGGAGGAGCCATGCCACCTTGCATTTTATAATATTACTATCATGGATTATGTACAACACACCTTATGGGTCTTCTTACATGGAAGGGTGGCACATGGTCATGCCCTGCCACCTCAACCCTGGGCCCTATGCACACCATATTTTATTATACTATTGCCACATATACAAACACACATACATATTAATGCCTCTTTCCTTAGACAATTTTATCCATAACAGTCCCCCCCCCCAGGCAGGGAATGCACAGCATTTCCATGCCTGGGACCATCACGCACAAAGAAAGGCTTGAGGTAACGCTTGTTGATCACCTTCTTGCCATATGGTTCATGCAGCTCCTGAACTTGTACAGACCCATTGCTACGTTATTTGATGACTTTGTATGGACCAGCCCATAGTGGCAGAAACTTCTTATCCATTTGGTGGTCCAATCTGTTATCAAAGCATAGCACAACATCCCCCTCAGCAAAGTGTCTTACCCATCCCTTGCGAATCTTAGCATCCAATCGGGCCTTTTGTCGATTCTTTTGGATCTCTGTTTGGTGTAGTGCATGGCGTCGGGTCTCATCTAACTTCTCAAGTTGTACCAATCTGGCCTCTACATGTTCATCTTCTGTCATCCTCTGTTCCTGTGCCAATCTCAAGGCCGGAATCTCTATCTCTAGTGGTAAAACTGCCTCAGTACCATACACCAACTCAAAAGGGGTGTGACCTGTAGATGTTTTATGAGTGATGTTGTAAGCCCACATTGCTTCAGTGACCTTCTGATCCCATTGGCTCCTATTCCCTGCGGCCATTTTTCCTATGGTTTTACAGAGGAGGCCATTGGTCCGCTCTGTTTGACCCATGGATGCTGGATAATAGATGCTAGAAGTGTGATGATCAATGCCCATCATGCGATCCATGAGTAACTCCACTACTTCATTTAAGAATGGACTCCCATGGTCAGAGACTATCTCCATGGGTGTCCCAAACCTTGTGCAGATACGTTCAAATATGAAACTTGAAACTGCCTTGCCATTTGCAGTAGAGAGAGCGATAGCTTCAGCCCACTTAGTGACATACTGAGTGGCTACCAAAAGATACTTCTTTTTGCGGGCATTCATGGGCAAGGGCCCGACAAAATCTATTCCCCACTTCTGAAACGGATGGATGGACATCACTGGGTGATGTTGCCCGGGACGCAAATCCTTCCTACCGAAGAATTGACATGGTTCATAGGTTTTGCAATACAAAGTGACATCCTTGAACAATGTCGGCCAATAGTATCCAGCATGTAAAATCTTCTTAGCTGTATAGTCACTGGCATAGTGGCCTCCACAAAACCCATCATGATAATGCTTCAATACCTTAGGCACTTCATCTGCATCAATGGCTCGTCTGAGTATCCCATCCATGCCTTGACGGTATAACACCCCATCAAGGAGGGTGTAGCGCCTGCTATTTCTGTGGATCTTCTTTCTCTCATAGCTTGTACTTTCTGAAGGAAAGGAGAAAGCGGTCAAAAACTTATATATACCACCATACCAAGGATCCCCAACTTCTATGGCTGCTACCAGGGTTACATCAAGGCACTCCTTTAAATCAATCAAAGCATTCTTCAAGTTGGAACAACCCCCTTTTACAATTTTGAAAGAAAAATCATATTCTTGTAGAACTGCCAACCATTTGGCAAACCGGCCCATGGGATTTGGTGATTAAAGAACCTACTTTGCAAGACCAGTGCTAGTAAGTATAAAGAAGGACTTTCCAGCCACATAATGCTTAAATTTCTCAATGCAAAACACCAAAGACAAGGCATGCTTGTCGGCCTCTGAATAGCGTCGCTCAGTGTCGAGCAATTGTCGAGAAGCAAATCGAACGGGATACATGAACCGATCCTCCCCTTGCTGGAGAAGAATACCTGCCAGAGTGTGCTCACCAAACCCAGGATTGATATAGAAGGTCTTTGACCAGTCTGGATTGCGTAGAATGGGTTCTGAAGCCAGAGCATTCTTGATTTGTGCAAAACCAAGATCACAATCCTCATCCCAAGAAAAATCAACCCCATCTTTTAATAGCATAGTCATGGGCCGTGTTAAAGCAACATACTGATCAATGAAGCGGCGATAGTATCCTGCTAGATTGACAAATGAGTGTACCTGACGTTTGGTTGTAGGTGGGGAGAGTTTGAGGATGGCTTCTACCTTCTCGAGGTCAGGCTTGATGCCCTCGGATGAGACAACATGTCCCAATAACCTCCCTTGAGTGGCTCCAATGGTGCATTTTTTAGGGTTGAGACTGCCATTTGCATCATTGACCCTTTGGAAGGCCAATCTAACCTTCATGATGTGCTCTTTACGTGATGAGAATATACAAAAATCATCTAAAAACACCTCCAAGAAATCCCCCAAATAAGGAGCAAACACCATCTGCATGAATCTTTGAAAGGTGGCAGGAGCATTGGTGAGGCCAAATGGCATTACTTTGAATGCAAATGTCCCCCAGGGTGTGGCAAATGTGGTTTTAAGCACATCTTCCTCGGCAATTCTGATTTGATAAAACCCTGAGTAACCATCACAGAAAGTATACATCTCATGACCACTTACCTTCTCAAGAATGAGGTCTTGAAAGGGTAGAGGATGATGATCCCTCTTGGTGGCAGCATTGAGTTTCTTATAGTCGATGCAGACCCGCCACTTGTTGTTTTTCTTTGGGATGACTACCACTGGTGAAACCCATTCAGTATTGTGAACCGGAACAATAAACTCAGCCTCTACAAGCTTCTGCAACTCTGAGCGCAAAGCATCAGTCTGCAGGGGCCCTAATCTCCGATACTTCTGAGCCACAGGCTTGGCATCAGGCTTCAGCTCTATCTTGTGCTCTATGGCAGTCACATGGCAAAGGTGGTGGTAGCTAGTTGCAAAGAGGTCAGGGAAATCTTTGAACATTTCAAGAAACTCATCTTTCTCACCTGGAGTGAGGTATGGAGAAAGCATTGATTCAAGCTGTTGAGGACTAGCTGTTATCTTTTCTGCAGGTGGCAGGATCGGAGACACCCCCAACATGTAAACTTCCTCCTCTAAGAATTCCTCCCCCCCGTCTGATTCTTTCATGGACTCAGACACTGAGGATGAGAGAGTATCACTGTCATGCTCCTCTTCTTCTTCCGGTTCCATGGCGCCAGGTTGTACTGGGATCTTCTCCTTCTTGAAGCACCAAAAGACATGTGTCCTGTCTTCCAATAGCTGACTGCATCACTCTTTCTCAACCATGGTCTCCCGAGTATGGCTGGGTAACTTTTGCCTGTATCTTCAATGTCCACTACATAGAAATTGATAGTGGTGGTCAACCCATTGACAGTGATGGGCAAATCCTCAATGACTCCCATGGTGGAGAGTCGTCGACCATCTGCTACCTTGATTCGAGTGGAGGAACGCCTTGTACATTTCAAATTCAATTTCTTCATGATGCGGGGCACCATGATATTACATGCAGCTCCCCCATCAACACACACATTTTTGACACGGCAATTATCTATGATGACATCTACTGTGTGTGGGTGCCGATCAATTTCTTCAGAGATAGAAGATACCTCTCGTACCTTTCCCTTTTTCTTGCTCTTCCTTGTTGAGAGACCTTGCTGTAGCTCACGTCTCACCTTAGGACTTAATGCTATTAGCTGAGGGAGTGTGATGCTCAAAGACCGATGAGCAAGGTCATGAACGACCGAATAGTCCTCCTACCCTGAGCCGATGGGAAAATCCGAGGGTGACCACTTACTCCTGCGAGATCTTTTACTCTTTTCTGTTGGTGGGTCTGCCATCTCAGCATCTGAGGGCTCTGAAAAGGACACCTTCTTCTTGGGGCGGCCCGGTCCACAGTTTGGAGAGGGGTCCGAGGTAGCACGAGTTCTTTTCCCGAGATCAAGGATCTCCACATCAGAATCCTCAGTGCCGGACTCACTTAGAAGATTCACCCTTGGAATATTGGGGCATTCTGTGCAATAATGACCCTTCTGGTGGCACTCGTAGCATACAACATTAGCACGATCTCTTGGAGGGCGGTTGGCTTGATTTCTGCTGATGCCCACCATCTCAAGCCGAAGATCATTCAGGGCCTTGGCTAGGTCATTGACTCCAGGTTCTGTTGCAGGGGGGGCCTCTTTAGTTGGAGGGGCCACGGGAGTAGAGAGGAGGGGAGCTCGTGGGCGAGGCTGGGGAAATCTTCGAGGCGGAGGATGAGGATATCCACCTTGTTGAGGGTAAGCATATAAGGGAGGACCATACATTTGAGGTGGAGGCAGTGGATACATCCCTGATGAGGGGTGGGGGTATGCCCCTGAGTTAGACCCCCCAGGTTGTTGTTGCAGGAATGGAGGGGGATGCAGAGGGACAATCGTCTTCTTTGAAGCGGGGTCAGACGGAACTTTGTCAAACTTTTGAGCAATCTCATGTGCTAGCACCATAGTTTCTGGATTCTCCCATTTAAGCTTGAGGCGGAATTCATCACTCGCTCCTACTACAAGGTAGCCCAGCACATGCTGAGTCATTCCAGCTCGAAACCCGACATTGTCCTCCTGTGTGGCAATCAAACGGTCCAGGAGCATGGCCGCTCGATCCACATATCGACGTGCCGTCTCACCTTCTGACTGCTTCAAATTTGCCACCTGCAGGTACACATTCTCCGGCTCCTCTTCTTTGCCGAAATACTCAATCATTGCTACTGTCAACCTTGGCCAACTTTGGCGAACATCTTCGGCTTGCTTCTCATACCACACTTGAGCCAAACCTTCTAGAAATGTGGGGAGAACCAATAGCCATCTGTCTTCAGTAAGAAAGTTGAGAGAAACACAACGGCGCTTGAAAGCCACAAGATACACATTTGGATTTTCTTCTACCCGTCCACAAAACATGGGAATGTCAGCCATGCTTGGAAGATGGAAAAGAGGGGCTTATCTATGGACGAACAATAGTAAGAGGAAGCTTGAACTGAAAATCGGGTGAAGATACATCCAAAAAGCACACATAGGTAGGGTAGGGTGTGACTGGTGTAGTGTGAAATATTACACGAGAAGAATCTTCAGCATAGAATAGCACATAGACAATCTTAAAAGGACCAATCCTCATGATATCACATTGATCATTACACGCGAGGATTAGAGGTGCGGCGTTGCATGAGGTTGTTCATCAAGGCAAACAAGAATGCCATGACAAAGGTCAGCAATTGGAGAGCAGTTCTTGTAGTCGCCATTCTATTTCTTCAAGGGGTGTGTGGTCTGGCATCCTTCTTTTGAGCAATGTCCTTGAGAACCCTCCTGATGATCTTCCGAAGTTGGTGAACTCGTATCAAGTATGCCCAACACTTAGTTTCATGATGACCACAACCTTTGCATTCCTTACAAACGATCACCCTCCTTCGTGGCTTGCGGCTTTGTTGGGGTGGCGCTTCCACTCGCGTCATGCGTGATTGAAATACAAGCTTCACGTGCCAAGAAATCACAGCAACAAGATTTCGAGCTCGAGGGATATGCTGAATTTTTACCTCTTCAAATTGGTTGCACAGTTCCAAGGCTTGTTGATGTCGTGGAACCAAGCCTTTGCTCCGCACCTTCCACCTTCCACTAACTTGTTCACACACTAGTTGAGAATCTCCTTGCACCTCCAATTGCTTGGCATGATGTTCTTGTGCCTTTTGTAGCCCAAAAATGAGCGCCGAGTACTTAGATTGATTGCAAGTACTTGCAGGCGAAGACTTGCTGTAACAAAACTCCTCACCACCCGGCGAAGTGAGCTTCACACCCACACCTGCCGCCTTGGTCGAAGGTTTGTAAGCTCCATCAAATTGAAGAATCCAAGATGTCATCACACCAAGACGAGAATTCGGACATCCCAAGTTTCTCGGTAGTCCAAGATAGGTAGGAGGAGAGGGTGGGGAGAATTCAACACTTGAGCCAAACGTTCAGCACCAAATAAACTTGCAATTCTTTGTTGATAGTTTATCTTAAGCCCAAAAAGAATTACAATTTGAAGCTCGAAATGAGGCACAAAACGCTGATTAGGTACAAATGGATTCCTTGGCCGAAACATTACCAACCATAGCCGAGGCCTAGAAACCTTTGTAATGAGATTGTAAATAAACCATTCAGGACGAGCTTTTCCACAGGAATCAACAGGCAGATGCGCCAAATCTCTCCCCAAGCTTGGGGAGCATCCCACCCTTCGAAGAAGGAAACCGTTTTGATTACCTCTGAAGCAGCAAGTAGTTCGATCACCGCATAATGAGTAGAAGTAAAGTCAAAATCCTCCCAGCGTATCAGTAGTTCGTCACCATGAATCATCCACGGTGTGTCATTCCACCCGTCATCACCATCAATAATGCACTGGACAATCAGCCGTTGAAGGTCGACATGAAGATCAAGGAAGACATCTCGTGCATTGGTAGCCATAAGGTGCGGAGGAACAGGCACCAATTCCTTAAACGCGTCGAAAAGTGACATAAATGTCCACTCTTCTCGTGAGGCGTGCGTCCGTGAAGTGAGCTTGGAAAAGTTCTGAATTGGCAATCTAGCAAGAGAACTGGATAGAGCACATAAAAAGAAATATTTTTGCTTTTTACAACAAGAGCAAACTCCTTACGGTTAGAGAGTTACAGCTCCCGCGATTTCAATATATGAACAAAAATCATTACATTTTTACCACTTCCAACTTGTTGGCCCAATGGTAAGACTTTCTTTTGTGAAGGGGGAGGTCTTGGGTTCCAATCCTACTCTTTAAAAAAGAGAGGAGAGGAGAGGAGAAGGAGAAGAGAAAGAGAAAGAGGAGGAGAAGAAGAAGAAGAGAAGAGATAGGGGGGGCGCGGGATCTGCTGTTACTCTTTTGCAGGGGCTCAGAAAACAGAACAGTCCGCGACCAGAGCAGTCCAGAGAACTGTCGCACAGAAAACTGTCCGCAACCAGAAGTCGCAGCAGTCCAGAGAACTGTCACACAGGTGAGCGCAGAAAACTGTCCGCAACCAGAAATCGCAGCAGTCCAGAGAACTGAATTGCAGAAAACTGTCCGCAACCAGAAGTTGCAGCAGTCCAGAGAACTGTCGCGCAGGAGACGCACGAATCGAATGCATGCGCAGTAGCTTAGAAAGAGCACAGATGGTATAGTTTTGTTGATGTAACCCGTACGAATAGAAGATTCGCCACCAGCCATGGAGATTCGTATCCCAGCAGCCACACCAAAACTTTTAGCCAGAAAAGTTATCGAGATCAGAGGCTAGAGACTAAGTATGGCTACGCTCAAGGGCCATAGAGAAAAGGAGATCATGAGGGTGAAGGGATGTCATAGGGGTGAACAAGGAATTAGAAGTGGAGGGAAGGAAAAGGGAGACTATGACACATGGGGAAAGGGAGAGGGGGAAGAGAAGCATGTTCATGATAGGAAGAGGAATGTTGAGATGTAGACATCAAGGGAAGTGAACCATACTTTATTGGAAAGAAGGGATGAGAGGGATATATCAAAATACTAGCTAGGTGGCTTTACAAGAATGAGCGTGTCCCATCAAGGAATTTCCCCTTCCTTTTATAGCCAAAAGAGGGGGTCTCTCCACATTAATGTATCCTCCCACATGCATGGTGTGTGTGGAAAAGTCTCCCATGTGGGCTAGGTGGGTACGCAATCTCAATTGTGTGCGACAACCCTTTGCCTCAATTTTCCACATAAATCAAGCCCCATATCTTAAGTCTATGATTTTCCCTTGGTGTCTTTCCAATTTTATAATATGTTCAAACCTCTAGGAGGACAAGTGGAGGGTTGGCACAAGGAATCTTGCCACCTCATCCTACTTTCCCCATTATTTAACTAGCTCTCTTGGTCCTTCTATACCTCCCCCACATGGGCCTATCTCATATGGAGGGAATAACTCAATATAATAGCCATCTCCACCCATTTTATATTGCTTCTCCCATGGACTTTGAGCCATATCTCACTTAATGCATCCTAGGTGGAGGGGTGGCACATGGAGGAGCCATGCCACCTTGCATTTTATAATATTACTATCATGGATTATGTACAACACACCTTATGGGTCCTCTTACATGGAAGGGTGGCACATGGTCATGCCCTGCCACCTCAACCTTGGGCCCTATGCACACCATATTTTATTATACTATTGCCACATATACAAACACACATACATATTAATGCCTCTTTTCTTAGACAATTTTATCCATAACACTACCCATACTTGTGTCTCGCCAAATAAAAAGGATGTATGCCAAAAGTGAATAGGGTTGAAATGATATGTGAATCATCCACTACATCTCCTTGAAATACCTCAGGCTTAGTCTTCATGCCTATCATCTTGGCACTACCTTATCTGCTATTTCAAATTTATTCTTTTATTTGTAGACTACATACTAGCTTGCTGCACAATACTTAACTGTATCCATGCTACGAGTTACATAATAGTTGACTCCAAAATACTCATATTGGCAAGCTACTAACTATCTTTCTTGAAACTAGGTTGTTTGATAGGAGTATACAAGTTCGGTCTCTACAATCTAGATAACCACAAAGTAGCTTTCATAATTCAAGGTATCTACAAAGTAGCTTCCAACCTAGGTAGTTCTAAACCACAAACTAGGTAGCTGCAAACTAGCTATCTGCAAAGTAGCTTTCTCTTGCATAGGTCTTTGCAAGTTAGGTTGCCGATAGTTGGTTATGTACAACCTAGCCAGCCACAAACTAGCCATCTACAATCTAGGAATCTCTAAACTAGGTACCTACTAACCAGATATCTCCTAACTAGCTACATGAAAACTAGCTGCATGCAAATGTAAAGTAGTTATTTGCAAACTAGGTTTGTCCAACTAGCTAGATCCAAACTATGTACCTTCAAACTAGCTAGCTCCAAGCTACACTACCTAACTGCAAAGTAAGTCCAAACTAGCCATTAGGAAAAAAGGGAGCTCATTTTGGGGTCCTCTAAGATCAAATTCACTATTTTATCTTTTATATCTCTTCTAAAATGTGGAAAAAGCAATAAAATATGGATATTTGTCAATTTAGGACTACATGTGTGTCAGTCTAGGGAGGAATAAAGAAGTCCTTTCAAATAATTGAGAAGATGCTGCATTAAACTCAAAATATAGATTCTCTCTCCATATAGATTCCACATCTCTTTTGACAGCGTTCCGGTGGCCTCTCATAAAGAACCCATCATCACTAATCTATTTTTTTCCAAATATTTGAATGGTTTCTGTGAAAGATTAGATGAGTTTTATAAAAAGTAGGCAAGATGAAGAACCAACCCTCATGAAATGGCTGTGTGCAACCATATTGCTAAAGAAGAACCTCGAAAGAAGCGACTACACTATTTGCACATTGATTTAGAAGAACAATATGCACCTCTACAAAAAAGAGGAAAGGTTCCACTTGTAAATGCTGAGCGAAAGGAAAACATGAGAAGAGCAGGCTCCCAGCATATCGACTTATGGTGCGATGGACAGATTTACCCAAAATCTCCATTGAGAAATTTGAGCCCTCCATTTTCTAATCCGACAAAGCTATTGAGGTTTGTGGGTGACGTTTCAATGGAATGTATGGACACATTTTGATTCAACATTCAACTATGAAAATGTACAAGACATTGTATGTCCGAGAAAGAATGGAGAAGGTGCAAGAAATGTAGATAAATTCAGACTTGAAAGAGCAGCTATTAGGGAAATCGAAGAGCATTCAAAGACAAAGAATGAGCTACGAAGAGCAAGAATGAAGAGAAAAATTCTTGGAGATAGACAACGAAGCAAGAGAATTTGAAACATTGCGGAGTTGAAAGCTAGCATTGGAGGATGTAAGCCCAAAGTACAAAAAGCAAGGTAAGAGGACATCTTGTTTAGCCATTGTATTTGTATATGTGTGTCTGTCTTGCAAGAAAATCTGTGATATTGCAAAGTGTACTTGTTGTAGGGAAATTTTTAGACCTCAGAAAGAAAACATTGATCATAATTAATTCTCGTCAAACAAATGAAGGGTTTAATCTCCACTGTTGTTGCAAAGAACGTGACGTAGGAAAAAAAGTTTAAGAAGGAAAAAGGTAAAGTTCTTGAATACTTTGTATCGAAAGTGAAGCTTATGTCACAAAAATTCAAGAGGCTCTTGATGTGATCAGAGTGAGTAGAAAGAAATATGCTTCAATATTTAGAGTTGTGTCATCAACATTAAAAGATCAACAGATAAAACATGTGTTATTACCAACACCAGCACAAGTGTGGAAGGAACGAGGTCATCTCAACCAAGAATTGATAAGTTCATTGGACAATACTTTCACATCGAAAGTGTATATGAAAGTGAAAAGAGAAGCACTCCATATAAATCCTAGAATATTATTTTTATAGATCTTGAACAATTGCAGAGACTAATGGTTGAGTTCTATAGTATTACATTTAAAGGATGTAAAGGAGTTTTGAAGTTTGTTGTGAAGCTCGATGATTGTGAAATTGTCAAGAAAAAAATGATAGAGAGACTTTCTATCACTTTGATGAATCGAGCACTTGATGAATCGATCACAAAGTCTAGCTCAAAGTACTTTCGTGTCTATTCAAAAAAGCACGTATGGTGGTTGGGCTCATTTGAGGTATTTAAACTATCGCCTTCCAAATTAGTCTTTGATCGAAATGTTATAAATTTTATATCATATATCTTGCAAACCTATGGTTTTAAATTACAAGTGAAGACTGAGGACCATGCAGTACTTGATTGGGTATTTCATCAAACAGACATACCATCAATTATAAAGAGTCAAGTCCAAGGATGCCATCTTCATGTTCCAGGGAAGGGTGATTTTCAAATGGAATGGCACATGGTAGGTGTCCTGAAGACACTGAAGTGTATGTTCAATATAAGCAAAGGGACAATATAAGCAAAGGGATTAACTCAAATTCTCCTTGCTTGTACTACAACGAACTAGCGAATGTCTTAGATTCTAAATGGTGGAAAAGAGCACCCAACAGAGATAAAGTAGATAAAAATTTCAAAGCATTTCTTGATATCCCATTATGCAATGTTCACATTTGTACATTGCATGCATTATGTAGGATCATTGAGGAACTAGTTTTCCTATATATTGGATTTGCATGGAAACTTCACCTGGAGAGCAAAAGAAAAGAGGCACTACAATCATTAGAAGCTGTGCTATCGAAAATTGGTCTCCATGGAGGAGATCTACATATTACAAAGGATCTTTAAAAATCTACAAATGGAAAAGATGTCCCTATCAAGCCATCTATTGGTGGAGTAAAGGCTAAAAGATTTTTGTCTCATCTAGAGAAAAGAAAAATAAATGGCAGTAAAACAATATACATACCAAGGATAATGTGTGGAGAAAAATACACAATGCTGTCAAGATCATCAGGCAGACAAATTGACAAGAGATTGGCTCAAAAGGAAAGAAGGAGGCAGATTTTGGAGAACTCAAATGCAGCACAAAGACATGCTCAGTGTGTGGGGATTAAAGGTCACTATGCCTTTACCCTGGTTAATATGTACAATACTCAAACACATATATAAATGAATGAAAATTAAGATTAGGGTGTTCTGCACCCACCAAAAACTTGTGTGGCTCTCTATTTCTCTCTCTCCCTCTTTTGTTCTGCTTCCATTGAGAGCACTCTCAACTGGTATCAGAGCCTGGGTGATTTAGCTAAGCATGCGTGAATGCTTGAAAGCTCAACAGCTTTGTGGGAGGAAGGAGAAGCTCTGTGGGAAGCTTTGTGGGTGATTTTACTTGCATCTGAGTGTGCAGAGACCTTGAAGGAACCTTTGGAAAAGTCACTTTGGTTTTGCGAAGTGGTTTTGAGAGCCCGTTAAGTGTTTTTCAAAGAATTTTCAAAGAAAAAGTCGTTTTTTTTGGATTTTCCATGTTTCGTTCAATGATAGAGACTCCGTATTGACTTATAGAGGCAACCATTGCATGCTTTTGGTGTCCATTTCACTTCAAGAGCTTGGAAACATCTTCATTCTTGAATTTGGGATCATTTCATTGGATTTTCCACTCAGTGTGTCAATTCCAATGTTTTTTCTGCCCGGGTGTTGGAACTCAAGTTTAGAGCAACCATTTGCAGATCTGTTAGTTTCGGTGGACTCGGTGGAGTTTACAAATAGTTCAGTTTCCAAAAACGTTTTTCAGTCCATGTGTTAGACCCAGTGATTGGGACTAAGGTTTCCAGAACCGTCTGCCCCATTGCATTTCGGACGCCTAAAAACCACTACCTATCAGTTCTTGCACGATTCGGTGGAGTATTTTTAGAGGTATAGATCTTTGTGTATTTGATTTTGTCTCTCTATTATGTATTTTTCATTCTAATGTTTTGAAACCTTAGATTTATGCCACATGGCAGTGGATAAGTGTTGACTCCTATTTCTCACTCATTGGTTGGGATTTTGTTCTAGCAGAAGAGAGATATTTGCAGATTATCTTGCTGAGTTGGATTATGCAATGGCGCCCATGTTTTGAGGCATCTCACATTTTATTTTCAGGAGCAGTCATTGCCATGGGACCATGATTTCTTGAGCATACCTTATGCAGATCACTCTGGTTACAGTTTGAGCCATGTGCGCTCATTCATGGTGTGAATTGGGTTGCAGTGGATGATTTATAGGCCATTTGGATGCATGACGATCCTTATTGGATGCATTGATAGGCCCAGATTGCCTTGTGGGATGCTATTCTTTATGGATGCTTTGCACATGGATGTTATTTTATGCTGAGGGATAGCTTTGACACATTGCAGTTGATGCACTAATAGTTATATGCTCTCTTGGATGAGATATTGTTGATGCATATGCCCATGGACGGTGTTTATGCTTGAGCCATTTGGCACTTATTGGCATTTTGGATTGCCATTGCAATTGGCATTTTATTTTGGGCCAGATTTGCTCATATGGATGCATAGTACATGCACATGAGTCAACTGTATCTTTTGATGCTTTGAGCTTTGAGTTTTGGTGATATTTCACTCTATTGTGGCATACACATTTGGGTGCACCTAGTATTTGGTATGATTCTCTCTTGTAGGCACTAGCATTTGGGAAATTTATTTATTTGCATCATGGCATCCTCTTCCATGTCTGAAAAGGAGTTTTTTAGCATTAAAAAGTTTGATGGGACAAACTTTTCTTTGTGGAGAACAAATAAGGGATGTGCTTATTCAAAAGAAGCAAATAAAACCCTTGCAAGGGATTGCAGCTAAGCCTGCAGCTATGTTCATAGATGAATGGAATGAGTTGGATGCATTGGCAAAGTCTACCATTAGACTTCATCTTGGGGAGATAGTTTATTTCATAGTAGTCACTGAAAAGATTGCGGAAGCTTTATGGAAAAAGCTGTGTGCTACATATGAGAAAGAGACTGCCTCAAACAAAGTCTATCTCATGAAGAGATTGTTTGAGCTGCACATGAAGGAGGGAGTATCCATAGCTTTGCACTCGAATATCATTTTCAGTCAGTTTTAAGCTCAAAAGCTGAATTTCGATGCGGAAATGAGGGCAATATTTCTCTTATGCTCATTACCATCATCATGGGATACTTTCCGTACTACTATCAGTGACTCTACACCTGGTGGAGTATTGAACTTTGATGATGTGGTTGGTATCTTGTTGGCCTAGGAGATTAGATGGAAGTCACAATGGAAGGCAACAAGCAGGATGTAGCCTTAAATGTGCAAAGGGGCAGATCACAGTCTAGGGGGAAGTTTCAAGAAAGAGGAAAGTCCCGTAGCAAGTCCAGAGCACGGAACATTGAGTGTCACTATTGTGGCAAGAACGGCCACATGCAAAAGGATTGCTACAAGCATAAAAGAGCACAAAAAGAAAAGAAAAAGACTGCAAATTGGGGTGCAAATCAGAAGGACGAGAGTCCAAGGGAGGAGAAAGGAAAAGTGAAGATCAAGAAGATCAATGTAGTCACACATGATAGTGATAATGACATTCACTTCATGTCTAGTTTATCTCCAGAGTTGCTTACCACTTTAGATGATGCATATTCCCAGGATTGGATTTAGGATTCTGGTGCTTCATTCCGTGTTACTCCCCATAGGGAATGGTTCTCCACTTATGACAGTGGAAAGATAGGTTGTGTGCATCTTGGAAATGACTATGCATGTGACATAGTGGGAGTAGGTGACATAAAGTTTTCTTTTGCAAATGGGTCTGCATTTATTTTGAAAAATGTGAGACATGTGCCTAAGCTTACCAAGGGTCTCATTTCAATGGGTTAGTTAGATGATGTTGGTTTTCAGACCATCTTTGGTTCTGGGAGTTGGAAAATTCAGAAGGGCTCTATGCTTTTGGCCAGGGGTGCCAAGTGTGGGACTTTGTATCCCTTGCATGTATCAGGGGTGTTTGATCATGTTATTGTAATAACTGAGTAGCCAAGCACTTCTTTATGGCATTGCCGGTTGGGCCATATGAGCCAAAATGGGATGAGACTGTTATGTTGTTTGGGTTATGTACCTCATTTAAGTTTCTCTGATTTTGAATTTTGTGAGCATTGTCTCTATGGGAAGCAGACTAAATCAGCCCATAAAAGAAGGGTAAAGAAAGAGTTTGAAAAGCTTGATTTGGTGCATTCAGACGTATGTGGTCCCATGCCGACACAGTCATTAGGCAGGGCTGAATACTATGTGACATTCATTGATGATGCAACTAGGAAAGTTTGGGCTTATGCTATAGCTCAGAAGAGTGATGTGTTCCAGGTATTTCAGAAATGGCTGGCCTTGGTTGAGAATCAGTCAGGTAGAATGCTTAAATGCCTATGGACTGACAATGGTGGAGAGTATCTCTCTCATGTCTGTGATACACGTGGGATTAAGAGGGCGCTCACATCCCCATGTACTCCAGAGCAAAATCCAATTGCAGAAAAGTTGAACTGTACCATTCAAGAAAGGTTGCACTCCATGTTTTCCAATGCAAGTCTTTCCAGTGGTTTTTGGGCTAAGGCAATGAAGATTGCAGTGCATGTGATCAGTAGATCACCTAGTAAGAGTTTGGATGGTGGTATTCCTAAAGAGGCATGGAGTGGCAAGAAGCCCTCTTACTCTCATTTGCGTATATTTGGGTGTGAGGCATATGCAGATTTGCCAAAAGAGCTTCGAAAGAAGCTAGATCCTAAGTCTAGGGAATGCATCTTTCTGGGTTATGGTGAAAGTGGAGAGATGGGCTATCGTCTCTGGGATCCAGAAGCAAAGAAGATCATATGCAGCCATGATGTAGCCTTCAATGAGAAGAAGATGCATAAGACACCCATGAGGAATGTGGAAATGAGGAGAATCACTTTCCACGATGTGAATCCACCCACATATGTTGATAGACAGCAAGCTGTCCATGCACCAAATGTGCAAGAAATGGTACCACCAAGTACTCCTGCAAGTATACAATCAAGGGTAGATGATGGATCATCTATTAGTGGAAATGATGAGCCAAATGTGGCTCATATGCAGGTGGGACAGCAAGCTGAAATGCCCTTGAGAAGATCATCTAGAGTGTCTAGACCGCCTGATAGGTTTGTTCCAGGGGTAGACTATGTGATGCTTACTAATTACGGGGAGCCTTCTTGCTACATAGAGGCTATGATGCACGAGGATCAATGCAAGTGGGAGTATGATATGCAATCAGAGATGAGTTCACTTATGAAGAATAAGACTTGGGACTTGGTTTCTTTGCCACATGGAAAGAAAGCATTGCCATGTAAATGGGTCTACAAGATGGTCACCGGTGATGATGTGCCTAGGTACAAGGCCCATTTGGTCGCTAAAGGGTTCAAGCAAGAGAAGGGTGTGGACTTTGATGAGATATTCTCTCTATTTGTGAAGATGACCACACTTAGATGCATGCTTGGACTAGTGGCAGCAGAGGATATGGAGCTTATGCAGATGGACATCAAGATAGCTTTCTTGCATGGGGGTCTGCATGAAAAAATTTATATGGTGCAGTCGTAAGGCTTTGAAGAAAAGGGCAATGAACATTTAGTTTGAAAGCTGAAGAAGAGTCTCTATGGTCTTAAAAAAGTGCCTAGAGAATGGTATCAGAAGTTTGATGCTTTCATTTGGTCCCAGGGTTTTAGGAGTGAAATTGATCACTGCCTCTACACTAAAAAGGCTAAAGATAATAGCTTGATACTCCTGGCACTATATGTGGATGATATGCTATTGGATAGCAAGAATGCTTATGAGCTAGATGCATTAAAGGCCAAGTTGCATGAGGCCTTTGATATGAAGGATTTGGGACTTGCAGGTCATATTCTTGGTATGCGCATCACGTGTGATCGGAGTAGGAAACTCCTTTGGCTCTCACAAAAGGAGTATGTTACAAAAGTATTGCAGTGTTTCAATATGGAGGGGGGGAAGGTAGTGAGTACTCCATTGCCTCCATATGTGAAACTGAGTCATACAGATAGTCCCAAATCAGATGAGGAGAGGGCCATGATGGCCAATGTTCCTTATGCATCAGCGGTTGGGAGTCTTATGTATGCTATGATAGCTACTAGATTAGACATTGCATTTGCAGTGGGAGTTGTTAGCTGGTATATGGCTAATCTAGGAAAGAAGCATTGGGAGGCAGTTAAGTGCATCATGAGGTACATGAAGGGTACCAAGGAGATGTGCATTTGCTTTGGTAGAGGAGACATGCATGTACTTGGGTACACAGATTCAGACTATGTAGGGCATGTGGATAGTAGGAGATCCAATTCTGGTTATGTGTTCACCTTTGCAGGTGGTGCAATGTCGTGGATGTCTCATGCAAAAAAGTGCATTGCTTTGTCTACCACAAAGGCTGAGTATGTTGCAGCCACAAAGGGTTGCAAGGAGGCTATATGGCTTGATTGGCTAGTGGGAGATTTGGGGCTTCATACAGGTGTACCGACATTGCATAGTGATTCCATGAGTGCTATTCAGCTAGCACAAAATTCGGACTTTCATACAAAGACCAAACACATTGAGGTCAGGTACCATTTCATCAGGGAGGTACTTGAGGACAAGCGCATAGAGCTTGTCAAGGTCCATACAGATGATAACCCTACAGATATGCTAACGAAGAGTCTACCTAGTCAGTGGTTTGAGTATTGTCATGTATTGATGGGCATTGGATATTATGCTCACTGGTTGTTCTCCCTTAAAGGCACAATGTCCTTTAAGTGGGAGGTTGTGGGGGTTAAAGGTCACTATGCCTTTACACCAGTTATGTACAATACTCAAACACATATATAAATGAATGAAAAAGAAGATTAGGGTGTTCTGCACCCACTAAAAACTTGTGTGGAGCTCTCTGTTTCTCTCTCTCCCTCTTCTGTTTTGCTTCCGTTGAGAGCACTCTCATAGTGAAGACACTCAAAGGTATTTGTAAACCACAAATGGGTAGATAGAAACTAAATGCTAAATCTTGTTCATCAATAGGTGTCATTTAATGTAACAAATTTCTTTTTGCAATGAACAATGACTTGGACCTTTCATTCATAAGAAGTCATTGTATGGAACCATTGAAATATTTGAAATGTACTACATACATTTCTATATCAAAATGTACATTGTTTTTGTCACGAATACACATAAACATAATAAGACATTATAAAATGGCAATGTTCTCACAAATCAACTCTACTTCCATCTTGTAAAATATACAATGCCATATAGGCTATCCTTGGAATCCTTCTTGTGAGTTTGATCGGAGACCTTTTTTTCTTGAGTTGAGGAGCAACCAAACTTTTCTCATCTTGTGCAAGAGTTGTTGTTGTTGTTAGAGTTTTCTCTTCATCTATTTCATCGCAGGAAGGGCCACCAAAGAAGGCTATCAATTCCTTAGAGCTTATGCTTTCCATAACTCTCCAAGGAGAGGGGACACTTTACACCACAAGCTAGTTCCCATGCATTATATGTCAAAAAGTAACCAGCTCTTGAGCCTTGCTTTTAAGCATAACACCCAAAAATAATTAAAGTAGACTACAATGATCTTATTTGTTTGCCACGATATAGGATGCCACCCAAAATTTTTGACAAACACTTGAAAAAATAAGTAATAGCGACTCCATTGTTGCTAAGCAATTTGATAAAAATCAATATCTTTGCAGTAGATAGGCCTTTATAGAAAGGCTTGATAGTTTACCAAGTCTAGGAATTCTACTTCTAGCTAACCTCAGGAGGAATGTGTCATCTTCAACGAACAACTGCCATACACAAAATACACTTAGATATAAAACAGACCATTAAATTGCATCTCTAAACTCCAAATTCAAGAAAGGTAGGTGTCTTACCCTAGTATTCTCATCTTTCTCAAGTATATCATCATTAAACAAGGAGATACCCATCTCCTCCTTTCCATGGGAGCTTTAACTGATATCTAAGCTTGTGAGGTTCATTTGTGCTTGGCTTTCCTGGAATATTGTCTCATCCACCTCTTCGTAGATTTTTGCTTGCTCAAAAAATATGGACAATTCTTTCAAAGGATTGAATTTGTCCTCCAGCTCTAACAAAGGATCGTCATCAATCCTTACTTCCTTGTCATCCTTGCAATATTGTGCAATAAGGGCAATTGAATAATCCTTTGTCAAATTGAAAAGGCACTATATGTCATACAACAGGACATACTCTTTTCCCTCAATATTGAAAGAGGGAAGAATGGGCACAGTGAGGTTGGAGCTTTTAATCTCAACATCGTCCACTAGGATAGCATCTCTTAGGGTCTCATTTTTTAAGGTCACCAGATCCAATGCTGCAAATGCAAGCTCCTCCTCTTTCGGGTTGATCTTCTCTTTTGCCTGTGGTAGGTCCGACTTATCTTATGTTTCCTCTTCCTCATCACTATCCTCAACTGATCCATCAGCATAGTGTACATACATGGCAAATGTAGTGACTCTTCAAGTATCCTTTATGTCCTGAACTGATCCATCAGCATAGTGTACATACATGGCACTGTATGTACACTTGTATGAGGGAGAACCGTGATTTAGTGGCACTTTTGAGCCAAAGATGCAAAATAGCTATCTACTGCAAAGTCCTATGGCACAAATGGGTGAGCAGATTGAATGTAGAGGGGATGTATTACCCAGATGTCATCTTCTCAACCACTTTTGTATCCAACTTGTAAAGTGGATTAGATGATGTCCCCCATCAAGAAATGAACTGCTATAGACTGATGTCCAATCTAAGAGTGCCTTTATGTCTAGTCCACCACCAATACAACTAGTGAGGCCAAACCCACCTTTTATACTAGCCCTAGGGCCTAATGGGTCATGGACCACTGTGACATGAAGTTGGGGGTAATAAACTTCATGCACCTCTTCACTTCCTGCTGCTTTTGAACTGACTGACAAAGATATTTATCATTGAGAATGGGACATTAGAAAGAAGCTTTTATGACAAGATACCACACCATACTTTCCTCCCTCAGATGAGAATGAAGATGATAACATCCCAAGTGATGTTGTAATTAAGCATAGGGAGAAGGAAAGGATCAGCAAAGGCCATAATCTCAGTGAGCCGGTCTGCACCAAAGAGAAGAGCGATACATTGTTGAAAGAAGATCTTGCAGCCCAAGATGACCTGAACTGATATATATCGAGGAGTTTAAAGGGGCTGATTAGGTCGGATGGGTAGATTCTGAGGAAACATTGCACCTCCTTCATAGACACCTTTACACTTAGCTCAAAGCACTCTACAAACTATCATTAGACACAGAGGCCTATAACTTTTAGTAGAGACATGATATCAGAGATTCAAGCACACAAAGAGATATACCTTAATATTGCTTCATGCTGATATAAGTTTCATTGAAAACAAACGAACGGTTGAAGAGATATGGACAGTTTACTGGAAATGGGTAAAAACTATCATGAAAACAAACTATCAGACACAGAGACTCATAACATTTTGTAGTAGTATCTGACTCAAGATCTAAGCACTTAGAGACATGCGCCTTAAAGAGAGCTTTGTGCTGATATATGTTCAGTAAAATCAGACTATAGAGCAGAAAGTTATGAGCAAAATACTAATAGGGGGTCAAATTGTCATGAAAACTTCCCTCCACCCATGCTAATTTCATCTGAGCAAGATGCTCCCTCAAGACTCCACCTTCATCAACGATCCACCCCTCATAGATTTTGCCTAGAAGAGGGGAAGAAGTTTGCAAGGTGGCTCAAGAAACAAATGGACCAGGTGTGCACAGTGAGCAGCCAAATAGAAAGAACTTTTAAGGCTTTGAAAGAAAGAAAAGGGAAGATACACTCAAGAGAGAGAGAACCTGAAGTGACCTTCATTACAAATAGAGTGACAATCCACTCCAACAATACAAACACAAGGGAGAAGAAGAGGTTTCATACATACAAGAGGGAGTGGAAGCTCTAAGACTACTCATAGAGAGAGAATAAACTAGAGAGAGATGGACTCAAGAGTCTACATAAGAGAATATCTACAAGAGGGAGAGAAGTCTCATGGAAGAGGCTTGGGGAGATGAGAGCTATAGCAAGATGAGGCCTAATGGTGGAAGAGATTGATGAACAAGGGAGAGGAGGGCTCCTTTTATAGAGATTTTGTCAACCTCCTTCACCCATTTATAATTGCTGCCTGTAGATTCCTTTCCCCATCAATCACATAAGCACGTATGTCACCATCCATGTCCTTTTTGGCTACTCTTGCCATGTGTCCCATCACAAGATGCTCAAGACTCTTAAAGTCAAGAGTCTCCCCACATGGAGCCCATAGGGACCCTCTCTTTTCCACATGTCCACATCCTCCTTATTCCACATAGGAGTTCTAGAAGGATTCCTCTTGACTTTACACTCCTCCACATGCCTTCCACATGCTTGGCATGTGGCCTCTCTTATATTATTGGAACACATGGACATGAGCCCACCTGTTTATATGACTCACTCTTCCTATTTTCTAAAAAACTCCATAATATCCCATACACAAATAACTCTTACCCCATACCAAGGTATTTATAATTCATACCTATGGTATTTACAATGAGCCATTCCACTCATCCTCTCCATCCCATACAATATCATAGAAAATAGAAATAAGTGAGAGCCGCTGGGCTATCACTTGGGCTATCACTTGATACTCAAACTCTTATCAACATAGAGAAAAACAATACCAATGCCAAATTAAAAATATCAATTTTTGGCATCACATCTTTCCCCCCAGCAAATCCTCTCTAGTATAGAGAGGGTCTGTTGGCCCTCAAGGTGGTCGAGCATAGAAGAATTTAAGGCAATACTCATTGGTGCATCTGGGTATCACCATGCCATCAACCTCCTCAAGCTGATAGGTTCCATTCGTGAACTTCTTTTTGACTCGATATGGTCCCTCCCATCGACCGATAAAATTTTTGTCTAGCCGCTTGTCCAGACGGCTATCAAATCTCATTACCAAATCTCCTTCTACAATATCTTTCTTCTTGCATAATTTGGTGTCAAAACGGGCTTTGCGCCTTTTTTGAGAAGATTCCAAGTTTTGTAAGGCCTGTAATTTGCGTTCATCCAAGGCTTCTAGCTATACCAAGCATTGAGCATAGGCATCCTCCTATCCTTCTATTTTTGCAACAGCTGTGCGAAGACTATGTATCTCCAATTCAATGGGTAAAATGGCTTCTATTCCATACACTAGTTGGAATGGTGTAAACCCAATAGCTAGCTTGTATGTGGTTCTGTAAGCCCATAAAACTTCTGCTAAGTGCCTATCCCAATGCCTTTTCTTGGTGTCAACAAGCTTTCCCATTGAATTGCACAACAATCCATTTGTTTTCTCAACCAAGCCATTACATTGGGGATAGTATGGCGTGGACATGCTATGATTTATATTTAGCTTACGCACCATATCTTCAATTAGTTCATTTATAAAAGAGGTTCCTCCATCAATGAGAATTTCCAAAGGACAACCAAAGCGTGAACAAATTTGATCAAAGACAAATTTGGCAACTATACTTGCCCTTCTATTGACTGTGGCCTTGGCCTCTGTCCATCGAGTCGCATAATCCTTGCCTTGAGATGAGCGAGGGAGTGGTCCCACAAAGTCCAACCCCCACCTCTCAAATGGTCCATATGCTGGAATAGGCTTCAAGGGCCCACGAATCAACTGTCGCCTTCCAAACTTTTGGCATACTTTACAACTTCGACACCATTCATATACATCCTTATGTGGAGGCATGGCCAAAAGTATCCTGCATTAAGAATTCTCCTAGCTGTGCTTGCTAAAGCAAAATGACCAGAGCATTCATGACACATTTCTAGGATTCTCCTAGTCTCCATGGGATGGACCACCCGACAGAGCACCTTATCTTTTCCCAATTTATAAAGAATGTCATCAACAATAGTATAGGGACAAGCCTTCCTTACTAATATTTGCTTCTGTTGTGGAGTTAACCCTTGAGGAAACATGCCTTCTTCCACATATTGCTGAACATCTTGCAGTTCTGGCCATCCAATGTCTACCAAAGAAACCACCCCCCAGTCTTATACTACAATGGCTTGTCAAGTAGCTAACTCATCTGCCCTTTGATTTTCTTTTCTATTTATATGAACAAACTTGCAAAAATCAAACTGACTACATAGTGCCATAGCCTTTTGAATAAGCTCCTTCAAATGAGGACTTCTTGTCTTGTAATGCCCTTGCATTTGCTTTATAATAAGCTGAGAATCTCCTCTTATTCCAATTCTTTAACTTGACTTTGAAGACAACCCTCCAAACCAAGAATCAAAGCATTATACTCAGCTGCATTGTTAGTTGTGATACCTGGAAGCTCTTGTCCTCTTGCCCATACCTCTTGACCTTTAGGATTCATCAAGACTATCCCCCCGGCTCCTTGTTGGCATGAAGGACTAAAAGCCCCATCAAAATACAAAACAAAAGCTGTTGGTGATATATCCCTTTCATCTTTAATGTTCTCCTTACATTTCTTTTCTTCTCCTAGATCCTCTCGTCCTGTGAGCAAATCTGCCATAGTGGACCTAGTGGTATTTTCAGTGACAAAAGAGAAAGAGAACTCTTGAAGCTCTGACAACCATTTTGAAAATCTCCCCCCAGGATTAGGCTTGCGAACTAGATATGCTAATACAGACTGAGAGGTAAGAAAGAAAAATGGTCAAGGTAATAAATAGGAGTGAAACTTTCTGATTGAAAACACCAAAGAGAGAGCTTGTTGCTCCATTTCTTCATACCTTGTTTTCACATCTGTAAGCTTTCAGCTGGCATAATAGATGGGTTGCATTCTACTTGCCTCTCCTTTTTGTAGCAATACAGCACCAACTGAATGCAAAGATACACTTGGATTTACATAAAAGTCTTGAGACCAATCAGGGGGCTTCAATATTGGGCCCTTACTCATGGCCTCCTTAAGTTGCTGGAAAGACTCTTGTTGCTCCATACCCCATTCAAAAGAAACTCCTTTTCTTGTCAACCAATTCATGGGATGCACTATCTCTGTGAAATCATCACAAAAGCATTGATAATACTTGCTTTTTCCTAGAATTCTGCGAACATCAGTGACACTCTCAGGAGTTGGCAATGCCATGATTGCTTGGACCTTGTCAAGATCCATTTGTAGGCCTTCTTTAGACACAATATGCCCCAATAAGACTACTTTTGTTTGAGCCAAATGACACTTGCTAGGATTTAGACACCCTTCTGCTTCATCAATCCTAGCTAAGGCCATCTTTAACTTCTCCATGTGATCTATGTGCCGAGAATAAATGAAAAAATCATCCAAAAACACACGTATGAACTTTCCCAAGTAAGGCTCCAGGACTTGACTCATGAACCTTTGAAATGTAGCTGGTGCATTGGTCAACCCAAAAGGCATCACTCTGTAAGAAAAAACTCCCCAAGGTGTGTAAAATGATGTTTTATTTTGATCTTCCTCCCAAATACGAACTTGAAAGTACCCAAAATCCCCATCACATATAGAATACATCTCATGCCTTGCTACTTGGTCTAGTATTTCATCTTGGAATGGCAAAGGAAAATGATCCCTCTTAGTGCATGCATTCAAAGGACGAAAGTCCACACAAACTCGCCACTTATTTCCTTTCTTTGGTGTGAAACCTATAGGAGATATCCATTCTGAATCATCAATAGGAAAGATGAATCCCGCCTCAAGTAGTTGTGTTACCTCTTTCTTTAGTGCCTCAGCTTGGATCACCCCCAATCGCCTTAAGCGTTGCACAACTGGCTTGCTTTCTGGCTTCAACTCAATCTTGTGCTCCACAAGAGAGACTGGTCAAACCTGTGAATAGCTTGTTGGAGAGAGACATGGAAAATCATCTAGCATATCCAAGTACTGGAGCTTCTCACTACCTGATAGAGAATCACCAAAAAGCTCTTCATTGCATTGGCATCATTTAGTGTGCTCCACATCCTCTACATGAAGTGTCTCTACAGGATCTTCTTGCACCACCACCTTGTTCCTTCCTGACTCATCCCAATCAGCATGAAGACAAAGACCAAAGGCCACTCCTTCCACCTCACCCTCTGAGTTGGACTCCTCGAAGCTACACCTTATCTCTTCTTCTTCATCGGTTAAGTCAGAGCTTGAACTCTTTGATGTTGAAGACTCCTCCTTGACAACTTCCTTTTTGCAGCTTCTGATGTTGTAGTGCACCTTCTTATCATTTTCCTGCAAAATCAATTCTCCAGTATCCCACTTTTGAACAGCCTTCACCTTGTGTAGCCAAGGCCTTCCCAAAATCAATGGATAGGCACGTGCATCTGGCTTGGTAGGGATCACCTGAAAAGTAGTCAGCACAGAAATTCCACATACATCCACTTCTAGATTCTTCACAACTCCCAAGGTCTTAACCCTAGTGTTGTCAGCCAATTTGATGCGATAAGAAGAGGTAGTACTAGAGTATTTTAAATCACTCATCTATCATTGTCTTCTCACTCATGACATTAATCGATGCACCTCCATCAATGTACACATTAGAAATCACTTGACCATCAATGATCACATCAACCATAGGTACATCATCACCAACATCTATATCTACCTTTTGAACAACAGGAATGGCACTTTTCTTCTTTTTCTTCTTTGACACTCTTGTGCTTGCTTGTTTTCCCCATTCCTTCCGTAGTTTTGAAGACAAAGCAAGTAATTGACCAAAGGTGATATGAGCTTCCTTTTCTTTAAGGTCGGACAACAAGTCATAGCTTCCAATTCCTTGTCCTAAAGGAAAGTCTGACTGGCTAATTCTCCTTCTAGATGCCTTCCTTTTCTTACTACGGTGTTCCTCTTCCTGATGTTCCTCATCTACTTCTTCCTTGCTTTCTTCTTCTTCTTTTGCTTTACCACGCCCCCGTTTAGCCATCATTACCTCTCTTTCCTCATCCCCTGAAGAAGCTTCTAGCAAGGATACTTGTTTTTCTTCTTTCTTTCTCAATCTAGGACACTTGGGGCAATAGTGACCTTTTTCATTACATTCATAGCAAGTGACCCCACTCCTATATCGAGGCCTATCTTCACTCTTTGGTGCTCTAGGTTGTCGTGCATTAACCAAATGCAATTTCAAATTAGCAAACTCTGCCAATTGGGAGATATTATGATCTAACTTAGAGGACTTTGGTACCTGAGGAGTGCCCATTACCTCCACCTTAGAAGTTGAAGCTGTTGAAGACACAAAAGAGAATTCGATCTTTAGAGAAGCTTCTTTCTTGGTTGCAATGTGAAGTGCCTCCACGTATGTTGTTGGATCTTTACTCATTACTTTTGAGCAAAGACAAGGCGCCAAAGCCATGACAAATTTGCTCATATTTAAATGCTCCATCCCTGAGAGACTTTGAGGGGCCGATGATGCAGATGCCACAGCTCGCAAAGCTGCCCTTTCATACTTTGTCCATAAAGTTTCATATTGGATTGCCAACGTAGAGACCAACTCACGCTCTCCTTGATAGAACCAGTCCAACTACAACATCAAAGCATTTGGTGACTCCACTGTCCCCAATCTCTGCTTCATTGCTGCCACCACTTGGTCCTAGTCCTCCTTGGTAGAGTATGGCAAGGCCTCATGCCAACTCAAGGCTACACCTTCAAGAAAATCAGGCAAAATCTCCGCCCGATCCTTCCCGATCCTTCATGGACCATCTAGAAAGCCGGCATCCTCAAACAAAATCCTAAAGATAAGACGTCGGGTCTTCCCCTTGGGTCCCTCAAAACACTAGAATCTTCACCATGATGAAACACAAAAAGGAAACACCAAGATCCAAATAATATCCCAAACAAGATCCGAACAAGATCCCACAGAGCCTTAGTATACCAAGACCAACTTATTATGCATAACCACTTGTTGAAAACCCTCCACAATGTGATCCTCAACAAAATCTTCAAAAATAAGTGGCCAACCAGCACCATGAAAACATTGTGTATACATGCATTCTAGAATCACCCTTCTCACAATAGGAAGTGCACATAAAAGCTTCAAGATATTGTACTCTTCATCATTTGCATAGCAAAAGAAGTTGAAAGCATTAAGAATCACCACTCCACTGTTATAGTCGAAAACTACCCAAAGACTCAACTCTTCTTCACACCAAGCTGCTAATGTATGGAACAATCCCCAATCTATTATTGTGCTTGCTGCCGGCGTTGTCGATTCACCAACATATTCAACAGTGCAAACATAAAGGATATGATCATGGTGACTATGCGAATAGATTGAGCATCACCTTCACAATCTTCAAGTTCTCTTAAACGGGTTGCAATCTCTTCTAATGGAGTTCTTCTAGGCATCTTCTTTATCTCATAAAAAACACATGCCTCTTCTAGGCATAACATGCAATCAAGTACACCTGAGACTGTTTAGTAAGGTGGGATGAATCCAATACCAAACATACCCGGCGTCTCCACCAAAAGATGTGACATGAAGTTGGGGGTAATAAACTTCATGCACCTCTTCACTTCCTGCTGCTTTCAAATTGACTGACAAAGATATTTATCATTGAGAATGGGACATTAAACACCTATTTCATTAGTTTTGGACTTTTTGTGTTGTTTTTGGACGAAGCCCAAACATCCTTCCCAAATGAAAACTTTACTTTGTGAAAATATCCTTCCCAAATCAAAATTTTAGTTTCTGAAAATATTCTTCCCAAATCAAAAGTTCACTTTGTGGCACTATCATATTCACATAAAAATATTGTTTTTTCAATCTATACTTTTGCACCAACATGCAAGAATTTGAAATAATCCTATATTAGAAATTCTAGCTATATCTAAGTTATTTGTTAATTTAATTATTTTTAATATTTCTCCTTGACGTGATAAATTTATAAATCCATGAAAGGAGACTTAAATATTTCATGAAAATAACATTGTCATTCGCAATATGCACAAAATTTTTAAAACTGCTAATAAATAGAAAAAAGACATGATGCCATAAGACCCAAGTTTTGTATTGAACCAAAGAGGTATAATAGCAATTATAGCTATTATTATATGATTACATTGATAGATGTTGCTCTCAGCTAGAGTCTTTATATCCAAAATGATATAGATTGAACATATGTTACAATTTAAATTGTTGCTCTTAAAGAGCCTCAATTCGTGCCATCTGCATAATTTGACTCCCCATTGTCTTATTGCTCAATGTCATGACAGTCCCAGGTGCCATCTGCATAATTTGACTCCCACTTGTCTTGCCAAGCCTTGCCCCTTGGGTGCATTGACTCCCCATTGTCTTATTGCTCAATGCGATAGTTCCTTGCCAGGTGCCATCTGCATTAACTCCCTATTATCTTTCCTAGCCTTGACCCTTGGGTGACATCCAGTGTAAAATACAGGTGCCATCTGCATTAACACCCACAAGTTATCTTGCCAAGCCTTGCCCCTTGGGTGCATTGACTCCCCATTGTCTTATTGCTCAATGTGATAGTCCCTTGCCAGGTGCCATCTGCATTAACTCCCTATTGTCTTGGCAAGCCTTGACCCTTGGGTGACATCCAGTGCATATTTTGACTCTCATTTGACATAGGAGGTGATGACTCTGATTATAATTGTCTTGGATTGGCTTCTTGCCTAGTACCCAAATAAAATCCTTCAATGGACTTCAATACAAAGCTTTAATCATGGACATTCTTCATTTGCGTTGTCTCCTTCTACTTCCTCCATGGCGAGCATCCTTAAAAATTCGTGTATATGCAAAATAGTTTGTTGTGGTATTTTTATTTTTCCTTCTACCTCATATTCCATGTGCTTCTTTGATTTCTTTGCCCTTGAATGCCAAGACAGTATGATTGTCTCCGTCGAAACTTGAGAGACCGCTTCATCATTTGGGACCCACTCCTTCATTATATAATTAGTATACAATATGTTGTTATCCATATTCTCCTTCCTACCCTTTGGCTCATACCATACCGCTGTAAATGTTGTAGCTCTCCCTTGGTCATCTCTTTGCATATCAACTACTTTTGCAACCCAAAACTTCACATTCTCATATTCATCATCCGATGGCCGAACCACAACAAAACAATCGACCTCTATATCTACTTGTGGCATAAACTCTCTCTTCTTCGGTCCACAATATGGATGTGGGAGTAATGATACAAATTCATTTTCAAAGACTGGAGCTGGGCGCAAATCGTTATGAACATTTGGCCAAAACATATTGCATTCTTCCTTGACATCCTTTGAGCCTTGCATTCTCTCAAGGTCCTTTATTAAATTTTGTGTCTTGTTAATTACAGTGGTAGTGTGTTCTCTCCAAGTACGCTTCGAATCAGGATATCTCCAGAGCATTTCCTCTTTGTATGTAATAAATGCTTTTAGTCCTTCTATTTCACAGTTAGACCTCTCATTGAATTATTATATAGGAGCCCATGTTGGATACCTTTCCTTGCTGGGAATTGAAGTTAAGAGACTATAAGGTTCTTCATGTTCCCATTTTGTATCATGAGAATACTGTTGCCATTGCATTATGGGTTTTTCATCTTAAAAAAAAACACGAAAGTAGTGTGGATTGGTATGACCTGTCAATGCATCACCACCCGTTTGTATGAAAGGTAGAATGAAGCTCTTCCAATCATACATTCTTTCGAGCCTCTCACATACTGTACTTTCCTTATGACCACCAACTTGCCTGCCACATCTTCTTACCAAGTCATCTATTGTCTCCACATCCTTGCATTTAAGCTCCCTTGAGACTGTGCTAAAAACCTGATTGATATCCTCATGTGTATGCCCAACATACAAAAATCCACATTCGACCTCATTGAAGATTCGATGAGCAACTAGCATGGAGCAGAATGCAAACATGAGTACATTCTTATTTTCTCGCCAGCAATTATTAGCTTGTATTCTCAAAGTCGGTGGTAGGCGAGCTTTTTTTGCATGTACATTGCGAATTGCCTTCATAATAGATGTTACAACTTGATTGCTATCATGTAGATGCAAGGAATCAATCCATATATCTGCAAAGAACTTAATTCCATGCACTAACACTCCACATAGATGTGTCTTTAGAAAGTGCTTTCCTTGTAATTTAGGTGGAGTGCAACAAAACGAGGCAATGTTGTTGTATTCTGATCCATGCCATCTACAATAAGGCACATGTAGCCATCGGGATGTGAAATAGCTTGCTCCTTCCAAAATGCATATTTTTGTCTGGAATGTCGAATAAGGTCATGATGAGATTTTTGGTTTTTTTTGTATAATTCCCTTTGATTTGGACATATTGCACTCTCAATCACTCGCTTTAAATCATTACAGACATTGCACTTTGACATTTTTTGCCTCCTTGGGATTTTAACATATCCAAAGTTCTTCTTCCAAAGAGTATACAAAGTATGAGAAGAAGCTACAGCATCCCCTCTTTGCCTTTGCTTTTCTGCAATAGAGTCAAATACTTCGAGCTTTGTCAAGCCCATTGGAAGGTGCATTTTAGTGATCGCATCACCGTTAGGGAGTTTGATAGATATATGGGGTTGAGGTAAAGCATTTTCATGTATGAAGTCTTGCAAAATTGTTGTTGCCCTGATAGTTGAGATTCTTGATTTGGACCTTTCTCTATTACCGTGAATGCTAAATTTGTTGCCGCCCTTTGCCTTGGTGACTAAATCCCAATATGTACCATGGGATAATCCAGTAATATTGCGATATGCCTTATTACAAATCCTTTTTCCATTTATGAGAGGTTTTACCTTTTGTCTTGAACTTAGCCTTTTGTTGCCATTCTGAAGAAAGCAAGAGAGACTTGTGAGAAGGTATTCATTTCTTTCGCTTCCTCTTCTTTGCCACACATGTCCTCTACATTCCTTGATGTCTGCAAGATCAATGAAGCGCATACATCTTCGCTTGCAACATAGATATCCTAATGCATTTAACATGTTCTCCTCCTTCATTACTCTCTTCCTCTTTGGTTGCTTTTGTGGATCTATCTGGATTCGCTTTCTCTTCATGCATATGTATGACCATTTTTGTTCCTCGTGCACGTTGTTATCTGTATTTATGCACTTCTTCTCCTCACATTTGTTTGTAACCAAGCATCCATGATTGGTCGTTGCATCCTTGTCCATATCACAATCAAAGTTATATATTGAGTAATCCTCTGTTGATCTCATCCTTGTTTTTAATAGACTCTTAGGACCATTCAATGAATTCAATATTCTACGAGAGTATTGAGAAACTTGAAACTCTTCCACTCCTGAGAGAACATCACTCATTGGGACATCTTGCATGGCTTTCATAGATCCACAAGCTTGATTGACACCAGGTTTGTTAATATGCATGAACTCATCCACACTTGATAAGACATCGCTATTGAAACCTTTGCCCTTCTCACTGTGCAAGAATTCATCCACCCCAGATAAGGCTTCGCTTCTAAAATCATTTTGTTTCTCGGAACCAATGAACTCATCCACTCCAGATAAGATGTCACTTCTATAATTGAGTATATTGAAATCATTCACATTTGAAGTGATAGAGCCTGGCACATGGGCACGCTTTTTAGGTCCTTTGATATTGTAGTATACCTTGTCTTTATCATTGAAAACCACATGCCTCTTTCTCATGTTTAAAAATTGCATGCTCCTATCTGACCAAGTACTTATCGGATGTGTGTGCCTCATTGAGAACATTTCAATACCACCTAGGTTGAGGTGTACAAAAGTGTTGTGCCCATCGGATATCCTTTGCATGGTCGATTGAGCATTAAATACTATTTTTGCTCTAGTGTCATGCACATCCGTAAAAAGACACGCTGCTAGGTATGTTATCCGATCAAGCACTTATGGGATGGGCGTGCCACTTTGCATGTAAGTCAATTCCACCTAGTTGAAGCTGTGTGCAAAGTATTATGCCCATCGGATATGCTTTGCATTGTCGATCAAGCATAAAACACCGTTTTTACCTTAGTGTCATGCACAACCATGAAAAAACACGATCCTAGGTGTGTTATTCAAACGAGTACTTATTGGATGGAGGCTCCACTTTGTACGCAAGTCTATTTCAACTACATTGAGGTGTGTGCAAAGTATTTTCACCATCGGATATGATTTGCATGGTCGATCACGCATTATACACCGTTTTTCCCTAGTGATATGCACATCCGCAAAAAAACACGCCCTTAGGTGTGATATCTGACCAAGTACTTATCGGATGGGTGTGCCTCTTTGAGAACATTTCAATACCACCTAGGTTGCAGTGTAGGAAAAGTATTGTGCCCATCGGATATACTTTGCATGGTCGATCGAGCATTAAATACTATTTTTGCTCTAGTGTCATGCACATCCATAAAAAAAACATGTTGCTAGACTTATGTTATCCGATCAAGCACTTATAGGATGGGTGTGCCACTTTTCATGTAATTCAATTCCACCTAGTTGAAGGTGTGCGCAAAGTATTTTGCCCATCGGATATGCTTTGCATTGTCGATCAAGCATAAAACACCGTTCGTGCCTTAGTATCATGCACAACCATGAAAAAACACGGTCCTAAGTGTGTTAATCAAACAAGTACTTATCGGATGGGGGCTCTAGTTTGCACGCAAGTCCGTTTCAACTAGGTTGATATGCGTGCAAAGTATTGTCACCATTGATCGATTACGCATTATACAACGTTTTTCCCGTAGTGATATGCACATCCGCAAAAAAACATGCCCTTAGGTATGTTATCTCACCAAGTACTTATCGGATGGGTGTGCCTCTTTGAGAACATTTCAATACCACCCAGGTTGAGGTATAGGAAAAGTATTTTTCCCATCAGATATGCTTTTCATGGTCGATCGAGCATTAAATACCATTTTTGCCTTAGTGTAATGCACATCCATAAAAAAACACGCTGCTAGGTGTGTTATCCGATCAAGCACTTATGCGATGGGAATGCCACTTTGCATGTAAGTCAATTCCACCTATTTGAAGGTGTGTGCAAAGTATTGTGCCCATCGGATATGCTTTGCATTGTCGATCAAGCATAAAATACCATTTTTGCCTTAGTTTCATGCACAACCATGAAAAAACACGGTCCTAAGTGTGTTAATTAAACAAGTACTTATCGGATGGGGGCTCCACTTTGCACGCAAGTCTGTTTCACCTATGTTGAGGTGTGCGCAAAGTATTGTCACCATCAGATCTGCATGGTCGATCACGCATTGTACACCAATTTTTCCTTAGTGATATGGACATCCGCAAAAAAACACGCCCTTAGGTGTGTTATCTGACCAAGTACTTATCGGATGGGTGTGCCTCTTTGAGAACATTTCAATACCATCTAGGTTGAGGTGTAACAAAAGTTTTGTGCCCATGGGATATCCTTTGCATGGTCGATCGAGCATTAAATACTATTTTTACTCTAGTGTCATGCACATCCGTAAAAAAACACGCTGCTAGGTATGTTATCCAATCAAGCGCTTATGTCGGCGTGCCACTTTGCATGTAAGTCGATTCCTCTTAGTTGAAGGTTTGTGCAAAGTATTGTGCCCATCAGATATGCTTTGCATTGTCGATCAATCATAAAACACCGTTTTTGCCTTAGTGTCATGCACAACCATGAAAAAACACGGTCCTAGGTGTTTTATTCAAACAAGTACTTATCAGATGGGGGCTCCACTTTGCACACAAGTCCGTTTCAACTACCTTGACCTGTCTGCAAAGTATTGTCACCATTAGATATGATTTTCATGGTCGATCACGCATTATACACCGTTTTTTTCCTAGTGGTATGCACATCCGCAAAAAAACATGCCCTTAGGTGTGCTATCTGACCAAGTACTTATCGGATGGGTGTGCCTCTTTGAGAACATTTCAATACCACCTAGGTTGAGGTGTTCGAAAAGTTTTGTGCCCATCGAATATCCTTTGCATGGTCGATCGAGCGTTAAATACTATTTTTGCTCTAGTGTCACGCACATTCGTAAAAAAACACGCTGCTAGATATGTTATCCGATCAAGCACTTATGGGATGGGCATGCCACTTTGCATGTAAGTCAATTCCACCTAGTTAAAGGTGTGTGCAAAGTATTGTGCCCATCGGATATGCTTTGCATTGTCGATCAAGCATAAAACACCGTTTTTGCCTTAATGTCATGCACAACCATATAAAAACACGTCCGTAGCTGTGTTATTCAAATAAGTACTTATCGAATGGGGGCTCCACTTTGAACGCAAGACTTTTTCAACTACTTTGAGGTGCATGCAAAGTATTATGACCATCGGATACGATTTGCATGGTCGATAACACATTATACACCATTTTTTCCCTAGTGATATGCACATCCGCAAAAAAACACGCCCTTAGGTGTGTTATCTGACGAAGTACTTATTGGATAGGTGTGCCTCTTTGAGAACATTTCAATTCCACCTAGGTTGAGGTGTACGAAAAGTGTTGTGCCCATCGGATATCCTTTGCATGGTCGATCGAGCATTCAATACTATTTTTGCTCTAGTGTCATGCACATCTGTAAAAAAACACACTGCTAGGTATGTTATCCAATCAAGCACTTATGGGATGGGCGTGCCACTTTGCATGTAAGTCAATTCCACCTAGTTGAAGGTGTGTGCAAAGTATTGTGCCCATCGGATATGCTTTGCATTGTCGATCAAGCATAAAACAACGTTTTTGCCTTAGTGTCATGCACAACCATGAAAAAACACGGTCCTAGGTGTGCTATTCAAACAAGTACTTATCGGATGGGGGCTCCACTTTGCACGCAAGTCTGTTTCAACTAGGTTGAGATGTGTGCAAATTATTGTCACCATCGGATATGCTTTGCATGGTTGATGACGCATTATACACCATTTTTTCCCTAGTGATATGCACATCCGCAAAAAAACACGCCCTTAGGTGTGTTATCTGACCAAGTACTTATCGGATGGCTGTGCCTCTTTGAGAACGTTTCAATACCACTTAGTTTGAAGTGTACAAAAAGTGTTATCCCCATCAGATATCCTTTGCATGGTCGATCGAGCATTAAATACTCTTTTTCCTCTAGTGTCATGCACATCTGTAAAAAAACATGCTCCTAGGTATGCTATCCGATCAAGCACTTATGGGATGGGCGTGCCACTTTGCATGTAAGTCAATTCCACCTAGTTGAAGGTGTGTGCAAAGTATTGTGCCGATCGGATATGCTTTGCATTGTTGATCAAGCCTAAAACACCGTTTTTGCCTTAGTGTCATGCACAACCATGAAAAAACACGGTCCTAAGTGTGTTATTCAAACAAGTACTTATCGGATGGGGGCTCCACTTTTCACGCAAGTCTGTTTCAACTACTTTGAGGTGCGTGCAAAGTATTGTCACCATCGGATATGATTTGCATGGTCGATCATGCATTATACACCGTTTTTGGCCTTGGTGTCATATACAACCATCAAAAAACACGGCCGTAGGTGTGTTATTCAAATAAGTACTTATCGGATGGGGGCTCCACTTTGCACGTAAGTCCGTTTCAACTACATTGAGGTGTGTGCAAAGTATTGTCACCATCGGATATGCTTTGCATGGTCGATCACGCATTATACACCATTTTTTCCCTAGTGGTATGGACGTCCACAAAAAAACACGCCATTAGGTGTGTTATCTGACCAAGTACTTTTCGGATGGGTGTGCCTCATTGACAAAATTTCAATAACACCTAGGTTGAGGCGTACGAAAAGTGTTGTGCCCATCGGATATCCTTTGCATGGTCGATCGAGCATTAAATACTCTTTTTACTCTAGTGTCATGCACATCCATAAAAAACACGCTACTAGGTATGTTATCCGATCAAGCACTTATGGGATGGGCGTGCCACTTTGCATGTAAGTCTATTCCACCTAGTTGAAGGTGTGTGCAAAGTATTGTGCCCATCGGATATGCTTTACATTGTCGATCAAGCATAAAACACCATTTTTGCCTTAGTGTCATGCATAACCATGAAAAAACACGGTCCTAGGTGTGTTATTAAAACAAGTACTTATCGGATGGGGGCTCCACTTTGCATGCAAGTCCGTTTTAACTATGTTGAGGTGTGTGCAAAGTATTGTCACCATCGGATATGCTTTGCATGGTCGATCATACATTATACACCATTTTTTCCCGAGTGATATGCACATCCGCAAAAAAACACACCCTTAGGTGTGTTATCTGACCAAGTACTTATCGGATGGGTGTGCCTCTTTGAGAACATTCCAATACCACCTAGGTTGAGGTGTACAAAAAGTGTTGTGCCCATCGGATATCCTTTGCATGATCGATCGAGCAATAAATACTATTTTTGTTCTAGTGTCATGCACATCTGTAAAAAAAAAACGCTGCTAGGTATGTTATCCGATCAAGCACTTATGGGATGGGCGTGCCACTTTGCATGTAAGTCAATTACACCTAGTTGCAGGTGTGTGCAAAGTATTGTGCCCATCGGATATGATTTGCATTGTCGATCAAGCATAAAACATCGTTTTTACCTTAGTGTCATGCACAACCATGAAAAAACACAGTCCTAGGTGTGTTATTCAAACAAGTACTTATCGGATGGGGGCTCCACTTTGCATGCAAGTCCGTTTTAACTATGTTGAGGTGTGTGCAAAGTATTGTCACCATCGGATATGCTTTGCATGGTCGATCATACATTATACACCATTTTTTCCCGAGTGATATGCACATCCGCAAAAAAACACACCCTTAGGTGTGTTATCTGACCAAGTACTTATCGGATGGGTGTGCCTCTTTGAGAACATTCCAATACCACCTAGGTTGAGGTGTACAAAAAGTGTTGTGCCCATCGGATATCCTTTGCATGATCGATCGAGCAATAAATACTATTTTTGTTCTAGTGTCATGCACATCTGTAAAAAAAAAACGCTGCTAGGTATGTTATCCGATCAAGCACTTATGGGATGGGCGTGCCACTTTGCATGTAAGTCAATTACACCTAGTTGCAGGTGTGTGCAAAGTATTGTGCCCATCGGATATGATTTGCATTGTCGATCAAGCATAAAACATCGTTTTTACCTTAGTGTCATGCACAACCATGAAAAAACACAGTCCTAGGTGTGTTATTCAAACAAGTACTTATCGGATGGGGGCTCCACTTTGCACGCAAGTATGTTTCAATGACATTGATGTGTGTGAAAAGTATTGTCACCATCAGATATGCTTTGCATGGTCGATCACGCATTGTACACCATTTTTTCCCTAGTGATATGGACATCTGCAAAAAAACACGCCCTTAGGTGTGTTATCTGACCAAGTACTTATCAGATGGGTGTGACTCTTTGAGAACATTTCAATACCACTTAGGTTGAGGCGTACAAAAAGTGTTTTTTCCATCGGATATCCTTTGCATGGTCGATCGAGCATTAAATACTATTTTTGCTCTAGTGTGATGCACATCCGTAAAAAAACACGCTACTAGGTATGTTATCCGATCAAGCACTTATGGGATGGGCGTGCCACTTTGCATGTAAGTCGATTCCACCTAGTTGAAGGTGTGTGCAAAGTATTGTGCCCATCAGATATGCTTTACATTGTCGAACAAGCATTAAACACTATTTTGGCCTTAGTGTCATGCACAATCGTCAAAAAAAGCGGTCCTAGATGTGTTATTCGACTAAGTACTTATGGGATGGGCATGCCACTTTGCATGTAAGTCAATAATACCTAGGTTGAGATGTGTGCAAAGTAGTGTGATGATCGCATATGCGTTGCATTGTCGATTAAGCATAAATCAACATTTTGGCCTTAGTGTCATGGACAACAACCAATAAAAAACATGGTCCTAGGTGTGATATTCTAAAAAGTACTTATTGAATGGGCGTTCCACTTTGCACGGAATACCATACCACCGCTTTTGAGGCACGTGCAAAGTATTGTGCCCATCGGATATGCTTTACATGGTAGATTGAGTATTAAATACCATTTTTGGCCTTGGTGTCATGTACAACGGTCAAAAAACACGATCGTAGGTGTATTTTTCAAACAAGTACTTATCGGATGGGGATGCCACTTTGCACACAAGTCAATACTGCCTAGGTTGAGGAACGTGCAAAGTCTTGTGTCCATTGGATATACTTTGCATATTTGATCTCACATGATACACCATTTTGTTCCTAGTGTTATGCACAATCGTCATAAAATACGTTTGGAGGTGTGTTATCTGAACAAGTACTTACGGGATGGGTGCACCACTTTGTATGCAAGTCAATAAGACCTAGGTTGAGGTGTGTACAAAGTTTTGTGCCCATCGGAGAAATGTAGATGCGATAATATTAGAAAATTCTCGATATGTCTATATATGTGTGTGTGTGGCAAACAATTTTGATACAACAAAGTAAACACCTAGTGCACAAATTATGCACTTCATACCTTGAGTAAATAAGCTTGTTGATGAGGATAAATATGCCCTTGAATAAAAGCACAGTTGTTGTATGACCACAATAGGATAGCTTTGAAACCTGTGATTTTGCCCACATGTAAGTTTGCAAATAGTATAAAAAATCATATAATAATATATTAATAGTTTGCAAATGTGTATAGCAAGTGAGTAATGGGAAGTGGAAGTGGGAGTGAGGAGGGAGGAGTGGAATGGGAGAGGGAAGTAATAGGGGTGTATGATAATAAGTATAAAAAATAGTATAATAATATATTAATAGTTTTCAAATGGCAAGTGAGTAATGGGAAGTGGAAGTGAGAGTGGGGAGGGAAGAATGGAATGGGAGAGGGGAAGGTAATAGGGGAGTAGGATAATAAGGGAGTGAAATCAGTGAGGGAGTTAATAGGGGATGAAAAAGAGGAGGGTGAGATGGGGAAATATGGGATTTTGGGAAATGGGAGGAGTATGAGACGTGGTGGAAATGTGGGATGCGAGTGGTGGCAATGGGGAGGAAGAAGAAATGGATGGATGGGGGGAGGGCTAATGGAAGATTGGGATGAGGGATGGGGGTCCAATGGGAGAGGGGGAGTAATGGGAGCCAATGGGAGAGGGGATAAATGAAAAGCCAATAGGAGAGAGGGGAGGAATGGAAAGCCAATAGGAGAGGAGGAAAACCTAATTTTTCTTATATATAGTCTTCCTTCTTCATTCATTCTCCCCTCATTTCATTCATCGAAGCAAGAAAGCAAGGACGATCAAGAGAGCAAGGAAGGAAGAGCAAGAAAGCAAGAAAGAGCAAACTTACAAACTTTTTCCAGGTACTTGCAAAATTTTTTGATTAATTCTTTATCTAGATTTTTTTTTAAAATTTAAAGAGAGAGGAACTAGAGAGAGAAAGGTTGTGGGGAGGAGAAGAAGAGGATGGAGGGGTTGGAGGGAAGGGAGGAGGAAGGGAGGGAGAGGCAGGGGCGGAGTAGAGGGAAGGGGGGCAGCGGGGGACTGGGTCTCCCTTGGAGGGGGGAAGGGGGGTGGGGGGGAAAGGGAGAGGGGGAAGGGGGGCTGGCGGAAGGGGAGGAGGGGGGGGGACTGGCAGGGGGGAAGGGGGGAGGGGGGGCTGGCGGCGGGGAGGGGGGGGGAAGGGGGGAGTGGGGAAGGGGGGGGGCAGGGGTGAAGCGGGGGGAGAGGGAAGGGGGTGGGAGGGGCTGGCGGCCGCGGCCGCCAGCCCAAGCGAAGGGGGGGGGAATGGGGGGTGGGGAAAAGGGGGGGGGGAAGGGCTGAGAGGGGGGGGGCTGACGGGTTGGCGGCCTCGGGGGAAGGGGGGGAGGGAGGGGGGAGGGGGGACGGGGAGGGGGGTGGCCGGGGGTGAAGGGAGGGAGGGGTGAGGGGGTGGGAGGGGCTGGCGGTCGTGGCCGCCAGCTCAGGGGAAGGGGGGGAAGGGGGGAGGGAGGGGGGAGAGGGGGCGGGGAAGGGGGTGGGCGGGGGTGAAGGGGGGGGGGAAGGGGGGGTGGGGAAGAGGGGGGGGAGGGCTGAGAGGGGGGGGGGGGCTGGGGGGCCACGAAGGGGGGTGGGGGAGGGCTGAGGGAGGGGCTGGCAGCCGCGGCTGCCATTTCGAGGGAAGGGGGAGGGGGGGGGAGAGGGGGCAGGGAAGGGGGGCGGGGGTGAAGGGGGGGGAGGGGCAAGGGGGTGGGGTGCGAGAGGGGGGGGCTGGGGGGCTGGCGGCCGCGGCCGCCAGCCCGGGGGAAGGGGGGAGGGGGGGTGAGAGGGGGGGCGGGGGTGAACGGGGGGGAGGGGAAGGGGGTGGGTACGAGAGGGGGAGTGCGAGGGGGGGAAGGCTGGCGACCGTCGCCAGCCCATGGAGAGGGAAGGGGGTGGGGTGCGAGAGGGAGTGCGGGAGGGGGGGAAGGCTGGCGCGGTCGCCAGCCTATGGAGAGGGAAGGGGGTGGGGTGCGAGAGGGGAGGTGGGAGGGGGTGCGAGAGGGGGGGGAGGCTGGCGACCACGGTCGCCAGCCCGTGGAGGGGGGCACGGACGTGAAGGGGCGGGAGGGGGAAGGGGGCGAGGGGGTGCGGAAGGGGGGGTGGAGGGGAAAGGGGGGAGAGGAGGGGCAGGGAGTGGGTCGGGAAAGGGGGGAGGGGGGGGCTGGGGAGTGGGTCAGGAAAGGGGGAAGGGGGTGCGAGGGGGATCGGGAAAGGGGGGAGGGGGGGGCTGGCGACCGCAGCCGCCAGCCCACGGGAAGGGGGGAGGGGGGCCGGGGGGAAGGGGGGAGGAAGGGGGTGGGACGGCGGGGGAGGAAGTGGGTAGGGGGGGCCGCCAGCCCTGGGGAAGGGGGAAAGGGGGGGTGGAGGGGGAAGGGGGTGGGACGGGGGTAGGGGAAAGGGGGTAGGGGAGGAAGGGGGTAGGGGGGGCTGGCGGCCGCGGCTGCCAGCCCTGGGGAAGGGGGGAAGGGGGGGTGGAGGGGGAACGGGGTGGGACGAGTGCGGGGGGAAAGGGGGTAGGGGGGAAAGGGGGTGGACAGGGGCAGGGGGGAAAGGGGGTAGGGGCGGGGGAAAGGGGAGGGGGGGAGGGAGAAGGGGGGGGGCAGAGGGGGAAGGGGAGGGGGGGAGTGGGAGGGGAGGGGGGGAGGGGTTTTGGCAGCGGAGGGAGGGGAGGGGAGGGGAGGGGAGGAGGGGGGGGGCTCGAGGGATTTGGCGACGGAGGGAGGGGAGGGGGAGGGAAAGGGAGGGGAGGGGAGGAGGGGAGGGTAGGGGGTCGAGGGAGGGAGGGAGAGAGGGGAGCGGAAGGAGAGAAAGGATAGAGAGAGGGAGAGGAGAGGAGGGAGCAGAAGGAGAGAGAGGGGAGAGGAGGATTTGACTTACTATCACGAGCAAGAGCGACAAATAAGATTTGACTTACGAGAAGAATGAAAAGGACTTACGAGAAGAAAGTATCAAGAAGAATGTTGAAGAAAGTATCAAGAAGAACGTTGAACACAAATTTGAATTCAAAAGGAACGTACGAGAAGAAAGTATGAGAAGAATGTTAAGCACAAATTTGAATTCAAATTTATAATGAATTCAAATTTCCCTCTCTTTTTTGAAAATTCAAATTTATGCGTAGGAGGAGTGGGCTAGTTTTTCTTATATATACTTTTCTTTCCATTCATTCATTCTAACTCTCTCCTCATTTTGAGAGTGTTCTCAATGGAAGCAAGAACAGAAGAACGAGAGAGAGAGAGAGAGGGAGACAGAGAGCCACACAGGTTTTGGTGGGTGCAGAACCACCCTAATCTTCTTTTTCATTCATTTATATATGTGTTTGAGTATTGTACATAACTGGGGTAAAGGCACAGTGACTTCAACCCCCACAACCTCCCACTTAAAGGACAATGTGCCTTTAAGGGAGAACAACCAGTGAGCATACTATCCAATGCCCATCAATACACGACAATACTCAAACCGCTGACTAGGTAGACTCTTCGTCAGCATATCTGCAGGGTTATCATCTGTATGAACCTTACAAGCTCTATGCGCTTGTCCTCAAGTACCTCCCTGATGAAATGGTACCTGACCTCAATGTGTTTGGTCTTTGCATGAAAGACCGGACTCCGTGCTAGCTGAATAGCACTCATGGAATCACTATGCAATGTCGGTACACCTGTATGAATCCCCAAATCTCCCACTAGCCGATCAAGCCATATAGCCTCCTTGCAACCCTCTGTGGCTGCAACATACTCAGCCTCTGTGGTAGACAAAGCAATGCACTTCTGTGCACGAGACATCGATGACACTGCACCACCTGCAAAGGTGAACACATAACTAGAAGTGGATCTCCTACTATCCACATGCCTTGCATAGTCTGAATCTATGTACCCAAGTACACGCATGTCTCCTTTACCAAAGTAAATGCACATCTCCTTGGTACCCTTCATGTACCTCATGATGCACTTAACTGCCTCCCAATGCCTCTTTCTTGGATTAGCCCATATACCTGCTAACAACTCCCACTGCAAATGCAATGTCTGGTCTAGTAGCTATCATAGCATACATAAGACTCCCAACCGCTGATGCATAAGGAACCTTAGCCATCATGGCCCTCTCCTCTTCTGATTTGGGACTATCTGTATGACTCAGTTTCACATATGGAGGCAATGGAGTACTCACTGCCTTCCCCCCCTCCATATTGAAACGCTGCAATACTTTTGTAACATACTCTTTTTGTGAAAGCCAAAGGAGTTTCCTACTCCGATCACGCGTGATGCGCATACCAAGAATATGACCTGCAAGTCCCAAATCCTTCATATCAAAGGCCTCATGCAACTTGGCCTTTAATGCATCTAGCTCATAAGTATTCTTGCTAGCCAATAGCATATCATCGACATATAGTGCCAGGATTATGAGGCTATTATCCTTAGCCCTTTTAGTGTAGAGGCAATGATCAATTTCACTCCTTCTAAAACCCTAGGACCGAATGAAAGCATCAAACTTCTGATACCATTCTCTAGGTGCTTGCTTAAGACCATAGAGACTCTTCTTAAGCTTGCAAACTAAATGCTCTTTGCTCTTTTCTTCAAAGCCTTCCGGCTGCACCATGTAAATTTCCTCATGCAAATCCCCATGCAAGAAAGCTGTCTTGACATCCATCTGCATAAGCTCCATATCCTCTGCTGCCACTAGTCCAATGCATCTAAGTGTGGTCATCTTCACAACTGGAGAGAATATCTCATCAAAGTCCACACCCTTCTCTTGCTTGAACCCTTTAGCAACCAAACGGGCCTTGTACCTAGGCACATCATCACCTGTGACCTTCATTTTGTAGACCCATTTACATGGCAATGCTTTCTTTCCATGTGGCAAAGAAACCAAGTCCCAAGTCTTATTCTTCATAAGTGAACTCATCTTTAATTGCATAGCATACTCCCACTTGCATTGATCCTCATGCATCATAGCCTCTTTGTAGCAAGAAGGCTCCCCGCAATCAGTAAGCATCACATAGTCTACCCCTGGAACAAACCTATCAGGCGGTCTAGACACTCTAGATGATCTTCTCAAGGGCATTTCAGCTTGCTGTCCCACTTGCATATCAGCCACATTTGGCTCATCATTTCCACCAATAGATGATCCATCATCTACCCTTGATTGTATACCTATGGGAGTACTTGGTTGTACCATTTCTTGCACATTTGGTGCATGGACAGCTTGCTGTCTATCAACATATGCAGGTGGATTCACATCCTGGAAAGTGATTCTTCTCATTTCCACATCCCTCATGGGTGCCTTATGCATCTTCTTCTCATTGAAGACCACATCATGGCTGCGTATGATCTTCTTTGCTTCTGGATCCCAGAGACGATAGCCCATCTCTCCACTTTCACCATAACCCAGAAAGATGCATTTCCTAGACTTAGGATCTAGCTTCTTTCGAAGCTCTTTTGGCACATGTGCATATGCCTCACACCCAAATATACGCAAATGAGAGTAAGAGGGCTTCTTGCCACTCCATGCCTCTTCAGGAATACCACCATCCAAACTCTTACTAGGTGATCTATTGATCACATGCACTGTAGTCTTCATTGCCTCAGCCCAAAAACCACCAGAAAGGCTTGCATTGGAAAGCATGCATTGCAACCTTTCTTGAATGGTACGGTTCATCTTTTCTGCAACTGGATTTTGCTCTGGAGTACGAGGGGATGTGAGCTCCCTCTGAATCCCACGTGTATCACAGAAATGCTGAAAGTCATGAGAGAGATACTTTCCACCATTGTTAGTCCGTAGGCATTTAAGCGTTCTACCTGACTGATTCTCAACCAAGGCCAGCCATTTCTGAAATACCTGGAACACATCACTCTTCGGAGCTATAGCATAAGCCCACACTTTCCTAGTTGCATTATCAATGAATGTCACATAGTATTCAGCCCCACCTAATGACCGTGTAGGCATGGGACCACATACGTCTGAATGCACCAAATCAAGCATTTCAAACTCTTTCTTTCCCCTTCTTTTATGGGCTGATTTAGTCTGCTTCCCATAGAGACAATGCTCACAAAATTCAAAATCAGAGAAACTCAAATGCGGTACATAACCCAAACGGCATAAGAGTTTCGTTCCATTCTGGCTCATGTGCCCCAACCTGCAATGCCACAAAGAAGTGCTTGGCTGCTCGGTTATTGCAAGAACATGATCAAATACCCCTGATATGTGTAAGGGATACAAAGTCCCACACTTGGCACCCCTGGCCAAAAGCATAGAGCCCTTTTGAATTTTCCAACTCTGAAAGCCAAAAGTGGTGTGAAAACCAGCATCATCTAGCTGACCCACTGAAATAAGACTCTTGGTTAGCTTAGGCACATGTCTCACATGTTTCAAAACAAATGGAGACCCATTTGCAAAAGAAAACTTTATGTCACCTGCTCCCACTATGTCACATGCATAGTCATTTCCAAGATGCACACAACCTGTCTTTCCACTATCATACGTGGAGAACCATTCCCTATGGGGAGTAACATGGAATGAAGCACCAGAATCTAAAATCCAATCCTGGGAATATGCATCATCTGAAGTGGTAAGCAACTCTGCAGATAAACTAGACATGAAGAGAACGTCATTGTCACTATCATGTGTGACTGCATTGATCTCCTCGATCTTCACTTTTCCTTTGTCCTCCCTTGGACTCTCTTCCTTTTGATTTGCACCCCAATTTGCATTCTTTTTCTTATTCTTTTGCTCTCTTTTCAGCTTGTAGCAATCCTTTTTCATATGGCCCTTCTTGCCACAGTGGTAACACTCAATGTTCCATGCCCTGGATTTGCTACGAGACTTCCCTCTTTCTTGGGACTTCCCCTTGAACTGTGATCTACCCCTTTGCACATTTAAGGCTGCATCCTGCTTGTTGCCATCCATAGACTTCCATCTAATCTCCTCGGCCAACAAGCTACCCGTAACATCATCAAATTTCAGCACTCCACCAGGTGCAGAGTTACTGACAGCTGTACGGAAGCTATCCCATGAGGATGGCAATGAACATAAGAGAGATATTGCCTTAGTCTCTGCATCAAAATTCATTTTCTGAGCCTGAAGCTGGCTCAAAATAATATTGAATTCATTCAAGTGAGAAGCAATGGAGACCCCTTCCTTCATCTGCAGCTCAAACAACCTCTTCATGAGGTAAACTTTATTAGAGGCAGTTTCCTTCTCATAAGTGGCACACAGTTTCTTCCACAAATCTTCCATAGTCTGCTCATTTACTACTGTGAAATAAACTGACTCTACAAGATGAAGTCTAATAGTAGACTTTGCTAATGCATCCAACTCATTCCAATCATCCTCAGACATATTTGCAGGCTTAGCTTCAATCTCTGCCAAGGGTTTAATCTACTTCTTTTGAATAAGCACATCCCTTATTTGTTCTTTCCACAAAGAAAAGTTTGTCCCATCAAACTTTTTAATGCTGAAAAACTCCTTTTCAGACGTGGAAGAGGATGCCATGATGCAAATGAAACAAAATCCCAAATGCTAGTGCCTGCAAGAGAGAATCACACCAAATACTAGGTGCACCCAAATGTGTATGCCACAATAGAGTGAAATATCACCAAAATTCAAAGCTCAAAGCATCAAAAGATGCATCTGACTCATGTGCATATACTATGCATCCATATGAGCAAATCTGGCCCAAAAGAAAATGCCAATAAGTGCCAAATGACTCAAGCATAAACACCGTCCACTGGCACATGCATCAATAATATCTCATCCAAGAGAGCATAGCACTATCAGTGCATCACCTGCAATGTGTCAAAGCTGTCCCTCAGCTTAAAATAGCATCCATGTGTAAAGCGTCCATAAAAATAGCATCCCACAAGGCAATTTGGGCCTATCAGCGCATCCAATAAGGACCACAATGCATCCAAATGGCCTATAAATCATCCACTGCAACCCAATGCATACCACGAATGAGCGCACACTGCTCAAACTGCAACCAGAGTGATCTGCATAAGGTATGCTCAAGAAATCATAGTCCCACAATAATGAGCGCTACTGAAAATAGAACCTGAGATGCCTCAAAACATGGGCGCCATTGCATAATCGGAATCGGCAAGAAAATTTGCAAATATCTCTCTTCTGCCAGAACTCCAAAATCCCAACCGATGAGTGAGAAATGGGAGTCAACACTTATCCACTGCCATGTGGCATAAATCTAAGGTTTCAAAACCTTAGAATGAAAAAATGCATAACAGAGAGACGAAATCGAATACACAGAGATCTATAACTCTGAAAATCCTCCACCAAATCGTGCAAGAACTGATAGGTAGGGGTTTTTGGGCGTCCGGAACGCAATGGGACAGACGATTTTGGAAACCGTGGTCTCAATCACTAGGTCCAACACACGGGCTGAAAAACGTTTTTTGAAACATAGCTGTTTGTAAACTCCACCGGAGTGCGATGATGAGCAACATAGAAGTTTTAGGACCTCCTGAGTCCACCGGAACTGACAGATCTGCAGATGGTTGCTCCAAACTTGAGTTCCAACACCTAGGTAAAAAACGCAAGAACTGACACAGTGAGTTAGAAATCCAATGAAATGATCCCAGATTCAAGAATGAAGGTGTTTCCAAGCTCCTGAAGTAATGTGGACACCAAAAGCAAGCAATAGTTGCCTCTACAAGTCAATATGGAGTCTCTGTCATCGAACGGAACAGGGAAAAGCTCAAAAAACGACTTTTTCTTTGAAAGCTCTTAACAGGCTCTCAAAACCACTTCGCAAAGCCAAAGTGACTTTTCCAAATGTTGCTCCAAGGTCTCTGCACACTCGGATGCAAGTAAAGTCACCCACAAAGCTTCCCACAGAGCTTCTCCTTCCTCTCACAGAGCTGCTGAGCTTCAAGCATTCATGCACGCTCAGCTAGATTACCCGAGCTCTGATACCAGTTGAGGGTGCTCTCAACGGAAGCAAGAACGGAAGAAGGAGAGAGAGAGAGAGAGAGGGAGACAGAGAGCCACACAAGTTTTGGTGGGTGCAGAACCACCCTAATCTTCTTTTTCATTCATTTATATATGTGTTTGAGTATTGTACATAACTGGGGTAAAGGCACAGTGACCTTTAACCCCCACACATTTCATTGAAGCAACCAAGAGCGGAAGAGAGAGGATAAGCAGAGCCTTACTTTTTTCACTTTTTCTAGGTACTTGCATTCTTTTTCATTCGTCTTGTAATTCTTTTTCTTTACTTACAATTCTTTTTCAATTAGTTTCTTGTTAAAGTTTTTGAGTTCTATTTCTTAAAATTCGTCTTGTAATTCTTTTTCTTTACTTACAATTCTTTTTAGTTTATTGTTAAAGTTTTTGAGGAGGGGGGTCTTTTAGAAGGCATTACAATTCTTTTTAAATTAGTTTCTTATTTGAGATTTTGAGTTCTATTTTAATTAGTTTTTTATTTATATTTGAGTTTGTAAATTTGAGAAATGAGAGAACAGGGAGGGAGGGAAAGAGAGAGGAGAGAGGAGAGAGGGAAAGAGAGAAATTAAGAGAGAGAAGAGGGGCTCTTGGAGGCTATGGCTGCCAAAGGGAGAGAGAGAATAGAAATGAGAGAGAGAATGAGAAATGAGAGGAGTAGGGAGGGAGAGAAAAAGAGAGAGAGGAGAGAGGGAGAGAGAGAGAGAGATTCACAGACAGAAGAGGGGCTCCTTAAATGAGAGAGAAGAGTAGGGAGGGAAAGAAAGAGAGAGGAGAGAGGGGGAGAGAGATTAAGAGAGAGAAGAGGGTCTCCTGGGGGCCGTGGCTGCTTGAGGGAGGGAGAGAGTAGGGAGAGAGAGGGAGAGAGAGAGAAAGAGAGAGAGGGAGAGAGAGGGAGAGAGAGAGAGAGATGTTTATCAGAATGAAACGTGGCGAAAGGAGAGAGGGAAAGAGAGAAATTAAGAGAGAGAAGAGGGGCTCTTCGGGGCCGTGGGCGCCAAAGGGAGAGAGAGAATGAGAAATGAGAGAGAAGAGTAGGGAGGGAGAGAGACAAGAGATTAAGAGAGAGAAGAGGAGGGAGGGAGAGAAAGAGAGAGAGGGAGAGAGAGAATGAGAAATGAGAGAGAAGAGTAGGAAGGGAGAGAAAGAGAAAGGGAGAGAGACAAGATATTAAGAGAGAGAAGAGGAGCTCCTTAAATGAGAGAGAAGAGTAGGGAGGGAAAGAGAGAGAGCTGAGAGAGGGAGAGAGAGAAGAGAGTCTCCTCGCAGCAATGAGAGAGAAGAGTAGGGAGGGAAAGAAAGAGAGGGAGGGAGAGGGAGAGAGAGAGAGAGAGAAGCGAAGAGGGAGACTTAGGGAGAGGGAGAGAGAAATAGAGAGAGGGAGAGAGAGAGAGAGAGAAAGAGAGAGAGGGAGAGAGAGGGAATGAAACTTCTCTGCTAGAAGTGTAGGGAGGGAAAGAAAGAGAGGGAGGGAGAGGGAGGGAGAGAGAGAGAGAAGAGAAGAGGGAGACTTAGGAAGAGAGAAAGAGAGAGAGGGGGAGAGAGAGAGAGAGAGAGAGAGAGAGAGAGAAAGAGAGAGAGGGAGAGAGAGGGAATGAAACTTCTCTGCTAGAAGAGTAGGGAGGGAAAGAAAGAGAGGGAGGGAGAGGGAGAGAGAGAGAGAGAGAGAGAGAGAGAGAAGAGAAGAGGGAGACTTAGGGAGAGAGAAAGAGAGGGGGAGAGAGAGAGAGAGAGAGAGGGAGGAATGAAACTTCTGTGCTAGAGGGAGGGAGAGAGTAGGGAGGGAGAGGGAGAGAGAGAATAAGTGGGATGAGGATAGAGAGGGAAACACATAAGAGTTGTCCGAGAGAGAGAGAGAGATTAAGAGAGAGAATGAGGTGTCTTGACTATGGCTACAGAGAGATTTAGGAGTCGAGAGAGAGAGAGAGAAAGTAAAGAGAGTTTTATATATTTACATGTTTTATATTATACTTTTAAAAAATTATAAAAGAGTGAATTTATGGTTTGTTTTGAAGGTGAGATAATATTTATATATATATTCATCTTTTAAATTGAAAAGTGTTAACTTTTCTTTAGATACTTGTTCTTCATTTATCTCACATGCAGGTTTAGCCTCTACATCACAACCCCTTCTTTTGCATATTTAAGCCTCTTAAACCCTAGCACATTAAAATGAACACAGAAAAAGAAATTATTTATTGATTTTTCTTCGCTTTGACGGTTGGTTTAGCATAGTTTAGCATAGATTAGATTGCCTTAGAGGAGAGACGATTCTCCAAGTTGCCAATCGAAGCCATGCTCAAATTTTTCTAACTAGTTCCTAATCGTTGTCAGTCCCTTCGCTCACATGTGGTTTAACACTCATAACATGCTATTAAATAAGACCTTTTACCATTTACCAAGAAGTTTATCAGTGGGCAGATTGCATGAGCAGATATCAGTGGATAGATTACATATATTAGTGGACAGATTACATGTCATGGGACATATTGGAGCTTGATGATTATTGGTTATTTTTATTGCATTTTTATAAATATTTAAGCTCCTTTATTGTCATAAAAACCCCTGTAAAGCCTTCTATGCTATTTTTTACATTTATTGTCATATGAAGCACCTTGTAATAAACCCGACCATCCCAACCATTCACTATTTAACGAGTATCAGCGGGATGCATAAGTGGATATCATGTGGGCTGCATAAGTGGATATCAGTGGAAGAGTTTTTAGTGGGTAGATTGCATCAGTTGGGTATCAGTGCACAGATATCAATGGATGGATAGATTACATGTCATCACAAAGATTGAAGCTTTATGACTAGAGGGCAAATCAATGGATGGACAGATTACATGTCTTCATGAAGATTGAAGCTTTATCACTAGACAACATTTTATATTACTTGTAAAGCTTTATTGGCTAATTTTTTTACATTTGTACAAATATTTAAGCCTTGTAAAGCCTTCTAGGCTATTTCCCACATTTATTGCCATATGAAGCCTTGTAAAGCCTTTTGGGCTATTTCCCACATTTATTGTATCAAGGGTTGTATATTGTACTTTACTTGTATGTATCTAAATTCTTCATTATCTTTTCTTGTAGGATTATGGAGCAATCAACTAATGTGATGGCTATCCTAAATGACTCTGAGATCAGAGAATGGGTTTCTGATGTCACTTTGCATTTCAAAGGAAAGGAATATAGCACCAATGGCTTTTGTAGGTGGACTCGATATCACATGGGTAGAAGAGCTTGGTTTCTTCATCAAAAGGAAAAGAGACTCTTTCTACTTATGTCAAAAAGGGAGTTCAATGGTGTTGAAGATCCATGGGATGCTACTTTCTTCAAAAAAGATATGACTTCAAGCCTTGTGGTAGGCATAATAATACAGTGAAAAGACACCTTTGTGGATATTTTAACAAAGAGTTCAAATCCTAAAGTTGGTGGTATTCATTTTATTGTGTCAAGGAGAGACTCAAAGACCTTTGTGATGCCTCCTCGTCAACCATCAAAGTTTCTAGAGCTATAAAGTGCATTAGAAACTCTTTCATATACTTGGGAGCAATTTCCTAGTGTGGTGGCAAAAAGGATGCATGCAAAGATAATGTTTGAGTACTTTCAAGATGCAGAATATGCTCCTCATATTCAAGGATCTTCACATGAAGGAGTTTTTTGGATCAAATAACATTTACAGGGCCTACACATTTTGAGGAAACCTTCAATCGATTCTTTAAAGACACTCTTAAAAATATTCCACATGAACAAGGCGAAGAGGCACAAGGTGAGAATATGCTAAAGGAAGTCAAGAAGGAATTCCTCCTTCATTGCAGATTTTAGCCCATTGATGGTCAACATTGGGCTTATGCTTGTAATCAGATCACAAGGGAAGCAAAGGAGGGCAAAAGTCTCACTCCAGAACAATTTGCAAAGATAAGTCCATTCCATTATTATCCTGCAACAATCTGTATATTCAAGCATGAGATCAAGTATTTGATTGAGTCCGAAAGACTTAATCATTATGCCCATGGAAAGCGTAAGATATCCTCAACATCAGAGGTCTTACAAAAGGCAAGGGTTATATGGACAACATTTGGTTCTCCAAATCCTGATTTGAAGCGAAAGGTCACAAAAGAAGACGCCGACACACTCACAAACTTCTATACTTCTTTGAGTGCAGTTGTGCCTAGGGGAACTCAAGAGCGAGAAGAAAGTATGACAAGCCTCAAGGTGGTGAGGGACAGATATGCCGACTACACTTCTATCATATTTCGTCCTGTTGAAGTGTTCAATGAGATGCTTGAAACGTGCATTGCTTGTGAGCATGGATAGTTGACCTATGAAGCTCCTTTGTTTATCTCCAACAAGTCAAAGGTAATGGATAAGAAGGAGTTGACAGCAAGGATGTGGAGGCCTATAAAGTACTTACTTGACAAGTATGTGTAAAGAATAAGGGAGAGAGATAGGAGACTCAAGTGCAGCTTTCTTCACAACACACAAAAGAGAGAGGACACAAGGTTGGAGGGTGAAGCCTTTCTTCACTTTTGCACACAACAACAATACAATAGAAGAGGGAAATACCCTATATGTCAAACCCTAGAATACGTGGTTCATATGTGAACCCAAACCAAAAACATACGTGGTAGTCTAACTACACCACGAGTACAACTAACATAGGCGGTGACATAAATGATAGTCATCCAGGAGATATATCGGGGGTTGAGCTTGATATCTCAACACTCCCCCTTAAGCTCAAATCCGTCTCACGTACACCAAGCAAGCTCCTAAATCTACGAAGCTTCTCGGTACCCAATGCCTTCATAAAAATATCAGCCACCTGCTCCTCAGTGCTGACATAGACAAGATCAATCTCACCAGCTAGAACCTTCTCTCTCACAAAGTGATAATGCACCTCAATGTGCTTCGTTCTAGCATGATAAACTGGGTTATTAGCAAGCATGATGCTGCTAATGTTGTCACAATGAATGACAACTGCTGCATGAATTGACTGTCCCATATCTGCAAGTAGCTTCCGTAACCAAGCTACCTCACATGCAGCCATTGCTGCACCCCTGTACTCAGCCTCTGTGCTTGACAAGGCAACTATTGGCTGCTTCTTGATGCTCCAACTGATGGCACCACTCCCAAGGGAAAACATAAAACCACTAGTAGATCTCCTGTCTGAGACACTACCAGCCCAGTCAGCATCTGTGTATCCATGTACCTGTAATGCACACCCAGCTTCATAAAACAGTCCATAATGCAATGTGGACTTCACATACCGCAGTATGCGCCTAGCCGCATCCAAATGTGGCTTCCTCGGTGCCTGCATAAACTGACTCACCAGCCCCACAGCATAGCTCGAATGCATAGCTCGAATCTGGTCTGGTTATAGTCATGTAAATCAAGCTACCTACTATGCGCCTGTACATAGTAATATCTTCAAGAAGCTCACCTGTCTCTGCATTGAGCTTCACATTCTGCTCCAATGGAACAGAGATAGGCTTACAGCCTGTCATCCCATATTTGGACAGCATGTCCAAACCGTATTGCCTTTGCAACAGCCATATCAATTACTGCTCTCACGGTTGCCATCCTTGCAACTGGGCTGAAAGTTTCCTCATAGTCAATTCCATATATCTGCGCAAAACCTTTGGCAACCAATCTTGCCTTGTACCTGCTAACAGACCCATCAGTATTGTGCTTTACTTTGTAAACCCACTTGCAGCCAATAGCCTTCTTATCATGAGGCAAAGGCATTAAATCCCAAGTGTGGTTTGCATCCAAGGCAGCCATCTCTTCATCCATAGCTGCTTCCCAATTTTTATGCCCTGCTGCATCCTCAAAACATGTGGGCTCTGGCTCCTCTAGAACCTTGACCATATAAGCATAGTGATGTGTTGTATACCCATCATATCTCAGCCTGTCAACTGGATACTTAATACGAGTGGACCTCCGTACAACTGGATCAGTTGCAGGAGTCTTTAAATCATGCCTGCTTTTCCTTGCACCAGGTGTAACAACAGAAGGAATCCCAAGTTCCTCATTAAGGCTCATTTCAGAGCCGCTTGACTCTCCATCAACATGAGAGCTACCAGCAGACACATCAAACACTGGAGCATGGTCTACTTTTTCTTTTCCCTTATGTGATACCTGCACAACACTATCAGGACTGCCATGTGACGATTCACTAGATCTCAATCTCCCTGTCCATGCATTAGATCCACTAGTAGAGGACTCTCTGGGTCCACTCAAGGCTTGAGATTGCTGCTCTGCATTTATTGCAGCATTCCCATTTCCTGCATCTGCATCTCCTACCATAACAGTTGGTGCATAATACCAACTGCTCATTTCATAAAAAACAACATCTCTGCTCACTTGCATTTTGCGGGTGGAAGGGTTATAACAGCGATACCCTTTCTGGTGCAGAGCATATCCAATAAAGATGCATTTTTCTGCCTTTGGATCCAGCTTTGTTCTCTTCTCATCAGGAACATGAACATAAGCTATGCAACCAAATACCTTCAAGTGAGAAATATCTGGTTTTTGGCCTGTATACATTTCTTCAGGCGTCATGCCATGGACAGCTGCAGTGGGGGTTCTGTTCATAATATAAACAGCAGTTGCTACTGCTTCAGCCCAAAAATAATCAAGCATGTTTTTCTCATTTAGGATCGCCCGTCCTACTTCTGCAATATGCCTGTTCTTCCTTTCTGCAACCCCATTCTGCTGAGGGGTAGACCTGCATGAGTACTTCCTTTGAATTCCCTGTTCTTTCAGATATTCACAAAATTCTTCTGAAAAATACTCTCCCCCTCCATCAGATCTTAGCACTTTAATATGCACACCTTTCTCTTTTTCAACCATGGCCTTAAAAGCTTTGAAATGGCTGAACACTTCACTTTTGTGCTTCATAAAATAAATCCACACCTTCCTAGTGTAGTCATCAATAAACGTCACATAATAATGGCATCCACCAATAGAAGCAGCTTTGGTTGTCCAAACATCTGAATGGATCACTTCCAAAGGTCTTCTGCTCACCTTAGCATTTTTGGGAAATGCATGTCTGGCCTGCTTACCCATTTGGCATGCTTCACATACCTTTTGCATACCCTCAACTCTGAATTTAGGCAAACCTGCAACAATGTTTTTCATTTGCATAGATTTCAGCCTTTGTATATTCACGTGCCCAATGCGCTTGTGCCATATCTCAATATCTGCAATGACACCTCTCCCATGCGCAAACATAGCAGCTTTCACCTCAGGCATATCAACATCCAAGGTGAACATTCTGCCATTTTTGTTGCCTTTTGCAACCAATTTGCAACCAAGCGGCACTTATTTTTCAAGTCCTCAACAAAGCATCCATCAGGATTAAATCTAACCTGCAGACCTTGCTCAACCATCTGGCCAACTGAAACCAGGTTCTTAGTGATTTTTGGAACATGAAGTACATCTGCCAAGTACTTCGTTTTGCCATCCTGCATAGCCAATGGCACTTTACCAACCTGTGTAATTGGGTGCACAGTATCATCACCTGTTTCAACATAACCTGGCTTATCCAAATTTATAACATCATGAAACCACTCACCATGACTGGTCATGTGGTTAGAGGCACCTGAATCAACATACCAAACATCATTACAAGCTGCAGCATCTCCTGACATGGAGTTAACCATATGCTGCATCACAAAAAGGTGCTCATTTCTATCGTCACCATGCCCACTTGATGATGCATAGTTGCTTTGTTGCAACTTCCCACTTTTGATGTCATTCTGCTTTTTATAGCATGTATTCTCCTTGTGTCCAGGCTTTCCATAATAATAGCATTCTGTGCTGCTATTTACTTGCTGGTTCCTTTGCCATGAACCACGGCCTCTTTGGCTCCCCCTGCCTCTAGAACTACCACGTCCTCCTCCATAGGACTGGTTTTCCTGTTGTTGCTCATGGTTCTGATTTCCTGCACGGCCACCAAAACGGCCTCTTCCTCTACCCCTGCCTCTACCTGTATTCGAGTAGAAAGCAGTCTCTTGAGAATTTGAGGTGGCTGAACCACCATTCCTTTGCTCTTCACTCAGCAAGAGAGCAATAAGTTCCTGAAAATCAGGAAATGTTTCACGGACTCCAATGGATGTCCGAAACTGTGCATAATCCTTCCCAAGACCATTCAAGGTCACGGACACTAAGTCCTCATCATCAACAGGTGCTCCAATGGAGGCAAAAGAATCTGCAAGGCCTTTCACCTTCAAGGAATATTCATTTATATTCAGATTTTTCCTTTGCACATTATGCAACTCCTGCTTTAGCTGCATCTTTCGTGCTTTGGTATTTGTGCTATACAGCTTCACCAATGTATCCCATGCCTCCTTAGGCGTCTCTACATCCTGTATATGCACAATCATAGAATCTGAAATGCTAACAGACAGCCAATACAAGCATTTTCTGGCTTTTTCATGCCATTCTTTAAAGGCCTTCAATTCAGCAGGAGTGGGAGCAGCACCCAAAACTGGTTCTGCAGTTTCACCACTGATGTACTCCCAAACTCCCTTTCCCATAAGGAAGTTTGTCATCCTGAACTTCCATGCTTGGAAGTTGTTCTTGTCAAGCTTCTCACTGACAATGGTAGACAGATTCTCAGACATTTTACAAATCACGAATTGCAACAGCAACCTGTAAACACATCAAATGCCTCACAAGGGCAAATAGCAAAACTTCTGCAAAAAGCCTCACAGGGGCAGATCTGCAACACTGACGAAAGTGGTATTTCACCACACAGTCACTTCCTAGTGACGATTTTGCATCAACAGGCAACAGGCATGAATCTGCAACTCCCAATATCTCTACACACAGGCATACGATGCAATTTCTGTGGCACCTTTCCACCGACTAGCCGCGCAGTGGTCGCAGTGGTCGCACAGCGAGAAACAGGGCCTTTTTCTGAGTGCCTGCGAAGAACTTCTGCCTTCAAAACGGGCCCCGAAACGGCCTCAAATCAAAAAAATAAAGTCACCAAGGGCTTCGCCTCCTCCCTCAGCATATACTGCGCTCTCGCCACACCGCGAAGGGCCTCTCAATCTGAAACAGTGCACTCCTGCACTTCTGGCTATGCTACCTGCAGAGATTTGCTCCCAAACTCGAAATAGGAAAGCAACACTGGTCCTCTTACCAGGACACCACAAACTTGGCTTGCTTTCTTGAGCTCCTTACCACGAACAAGGCTCTGATACCATGTAAAGAATAAGGGAGAGAGATAGGAGACTCAAGTGCAGCTTTCTTCACAACACACAAAAGAGAGAGGACACAAGGTTGGAGGGTGAAGCCTTTCTTCACTTTTGCACACAACAACAATACAATAGAAGAGGGAAATACCCTATATGTCAAACCCTAGAATACGTGGTTCATATGTGAACCCAAACCAAAAACATACGTGGTAGTCTAACTACACCACGAGTACAACTAACATAGGCGGTGACATAAATGATAGTCATCCAGGAGATATATCGGGGGTTGAGTTTGATATCTCAACAGTATGCATCCATGGCAGCACAAAAAATTTTAAAGAAAGAATGGTTTTTTGGAAAAAAAGACAAAGACCACTGCATGGAAGAATGCATCAATGTACAGGTGAGGCGTAATGCAGTGCATAGTGCCATTAAGTATTTGCTATCAGAGAAACAAATTCCACTTACTCATTGTAACATTTACTATAATGTGGTGAAGCATATAGCTTCTTTGTCAACACCCAAGGTAAAGCTATGGGCAAACAGGTGGATTAAAAAGGATGAAGATGGGTCAGAAATAGTAACCTCTTATATGAGAAAAGAAATCCCACAACAGGTGGTTGCACATGTGGAAAGATTAATCAGCGAGATAAGGATGCCGACAGATATGCACCAAAGCTTTCAATTCAATGTAGAGGTTACGGCAGAGTCTGGAAAGCTTGTGAACTTTAGGGGAGTCTCAGAAGATGACTTCTTCAAGAATGAGTCAGCATGGGATAAGCCACAACTATTCTTTATCAATGAAGTTTCTAGCAATGATATCCATAACTTCATTGATAGAATAGTATATACCACCATTAGCAAAGTGGCAATTTGCAACATTGTCATTTTTGTTGATAAAAAAGACAAAGAAGCCATGCAGGTTACTCTAGAGCGAGCATATTCATTAGATTTGAAGATCTATAGTGGTGTTTATGCAGCAAAGAGAGGCAAGACAGAATGTGGCATAGCGATTCAATCTCTTGAATCATTCTTTTTGTGTATGCAGAGTCCCAACCCTAATCACTCCTTACAAAGGACATAAGAGGGAATTCAAATAATTTGAGATTGATGCTAGAAGAGCAAGATATTCCCAGGTCCATACATTATCAAAAAAACAACTATGGAAGTCCTGCAAAAAGTGGGAGTCTCTTGCTTACCATGATGGAGAATTTGCTACCGGTAGGTTGGGAGGTCACCTTGTGCAGGATGGGATATTTATTTGAGGATGTCCTCAGAAAAGGCAACTCCACAAATATTATTGAAAATACGCATTTCATGGCTTATTTTTAGCTTCAAGCAGATCTAACCACAGGCTATGAAAAAGAGATAGACCACAAGGACACCGATGACATGGATGATTACCTTGAAGATCATAATGTCCCAGTTGATGATGATGAAAAGATGGACTTACATGACCCGTTCACAGAGAGGTTGGTGGATGAAGACAAACATGATGATGCCTTCTTTGATAATTATGGCTCGCAGGGTTATGAAAAAATGAATATTTAAAGATAATGAATCTAATCTCTCATATTTGTTTACAGGAAATAGAGGGAGAAGAAATGGATGAAGTCAATACGGAGGCACTCCCTTCTACTTCAATAATGCAACCACCTCTAAATTTGATTGAAGAATCAAATTGAGCTGCATTGGATAAAATGGAGAGCTCATTTGAAGTTAGGATCGTTTTGAAATGAGAACCTCAGTATTTGAGCTTTGGTAGAGAGGAGGTTTCAATCCTCTCCAATCCTTTAAAAGAGGTTAATGACAATGTTATCTTGGCCATTCTCAGGTAACGTTTGTTTATTTGTTGCTACTTTAATGAGCTAACATTTGTTTATTTATTCACAGTGTAGTTATATATCAGTTTCCTAATGCAGAATGCAAATCAATTCTATGAGCTAATGTTTGTTTATTTCTTGGTGCAGTGTAGTTATTTCTCAGCTTCCTAGTGCAGAGTGCAGCATCGTGTCTACATGCTCGATGCTCTCCTTTCTTCTATTCTGAGCTCTCCTCAAAAGACTATAGAAGATGTTTGTACCTGGTTAAGCCCTTTGAATTTAGATGGGGTGCGAGTCATCTTAATGCCTTATCATGAGGCGTAAGTATCAACTCTAACCTTATTTTTACTATTTCTTTGGCAAGTTTGTGTAAAACAATAATCATTTTTATTCTGGTCGTGTAGCTCACATTGGAGTCTGATCTTCTGGGACCTTGAACTCAACCGTTTATGGTTTGTGAATTCAATGGAAGGCTATCATGCCAACTCCCCATGGTAATTATTCTTGATACTTTCTTATTTTGTATCTTATGATCATGACATATTCATATATTTAATATGTCATGATGGACAGTGCTGCATATCGGCTAGTATCTACTGTCAGAACAACCACGGAGCAACAAGATCAAGTAGAATTCAAAAGACGTCTACCAATGGAGCAAAAAGATGGACATAGTTGTGGGTGGAGAGTTGCCTACAACTGCATGTTGTTTCTTAGAGAGATTTTTGATTTGGAGTTACCAGTCAAAATGGAATCATATACAGAAACCGATCTGCTAGCATTTCGGGCTGAGAGTATTCAGCCTCTAATTACTACCATTGGGAAACAACCTGAAAATATGACTAGATTGCAGCATGTATAAAACCTTATCTTTATACTTGTATGCTTATTCAAGCCTTTAATTGGGATGTGTAAATCTCATAACTTTTTTATATTTTCCTCCAAGAGGAGAAGAGACTGAGTCTAATGAAAGCATGCTATCTTTATACTTCTATGATTATTTAAACCATTATTTTTATTTGGGATGTGTAAATCTCATAACTTTTTAAATTTTTCCTCTAAGAGGAGGAGAGACTCACTCTAATGAAAGCATGTATGAAACATTTTTAAATTTTTGCTCCAAGCGGAGGAGAGACTCACTCTAATGAAAGCATGTATGAAACCTTATCTGCTTGTTTAAGCCTTTATTTGGGATGTGTACATCGCATAACTTTTTTATATTTTTATAGCAGAAGGAGGATGTGGAGGACATAGCAAGTGAAGAAGAATACGATGTAGACTACTCTCTCAATGAGATGAGTCATGAAAATATGAATCTATTGGACAGATTGGAAGTTCATTCACCGCTATGTTGTTAATTCGACAACAATTTCATTTTTTTGAATTTGGTGAAGAAGAGATTTCAATCCTCTTGAATCCTAAGAAAGAGATTAATGTCAAAGTCATTACAACCATCCTCAAGTTTGATGCAGCCTTTTCCTTGGCTTTATACTTTGCTTATTTTGATTAAACCCAAGAAGCTAATACTTTTTTTTTTAATACAGTAATATTATAGCAAATTTTCTGCAAAATATACAAAGCGTTTCATATATTGTCGATCCTCGTATTTCGGAAGTGCTTAGCAACAAAGAAGAAACCATAGAGGATGTTTGCAAGTGGTTGAAGCACGTTCCTATGAATGACGCACGAGTTATTTTTACAGCATATTATGAGAAGTAAGCATCAAACCCTACTTGTTTTTTCTATTGCATTGCTAGAATTATCTCAAACACAGTAATTATTCTTTATTGATAATGCAACTCACATTGGAGTCTGGTAGTCATGGACATCCTTGCGAAGAAGTGCTGCTTTGCCAACTCAATGACATCCATCCATGGCAATGTGTTAGAGTAAGTATAGACTACACTTGTTGTCACTTTTTGACATGTAGATTGATATGCAATGCACATATTCACTATTGTTATATGTTTTGATGTGTAGATCAGCTCGAAAGTTAGTAGGTGCTATCGACATAGTAATGCGGCAATGTGACTTGGCACAACAAATAGAGTATATAACATGTCAGATATCACATGAAGAGAATAGCCACATCTATAATTGTGGATGGAGGGTGGGCTACAATTGCTTTTTGGTACTTGGTCAAATTTTTGAGATACAAAATGACACCACACTGTCAACATATACGGATTTGCATCTCTATGCATTTATAACATGTACCATTCGAGCAATCATTGATTGTGAAATGAATGCCGTCAAAGAGTCAAAGAGGATAGAAAACCTCAACTCTACAAACATGGCTTCATTGGAAGAATTGGAAAGCTCTTTTAATGTTAGGGTTATGATTCAACATAGACCTCAGTATCTTGAATTTGGGGGAGAGCAGATTTCAATCCTCTCTAGAGCTTCAAATGAGGTCAATAACAATGTTATGATGGCCATTCTCAGGTTTGATACAAACTTTTTCTCTGCTTGATAATTCAATATTTTGATTAAATCTAATAAGCTAATATTCATTTATTTGTTGGTGCAGTATAGTTATCTCATGATTTGGTAGAGCCGTACAAAACCGTGTGTATCTTTAGATTCCTTCCTTTCTCCTATACTTAGCGATAGCAGAAAGACAATAGCTGATGTTTGTAAATGGTTATAGCCTTTACATTTACATGGTGTGCGAGTCCTATTTATGGCATATCACGAGACGTAAGTATCATGGCAACCTTTATTTTCATCTTATACTGCCAATATTGTGTTAAATAATAATGGTTCTTAATTATTCGTGTAGGGAACATTGGAGTCTGGTGGTTTGGGACCTTGAAGACAACTATTGTTGGTTTGTTAACTCGATTGCAGGCTTTCATGGCTCAGTGCAAACGTAAGTATTCTATTAATCTGTTGTTACTTCTATATTATGTACCTTATGTAATAGACACACTAAGTTTTTTTAATATGTCATGATGAGCAGGTTGATTGAGAAGTTGGTATATGCTATCAGAGAAACAGAACAATACAAAGACTCAGTAGACTTCCAAAAGCATTTAGTATTAGAGTAGGAAGATGGGCATAGTTGTGGGTGGAGAGTTGCCTACAACTGCATGTTGATTTTCAAAGAAATTTTCTCACTTAAGCCACAGATCTCATCGGAAGACTCTTTGGAGCTCAAATATTCAGAGGAGGATATACAATTGTTTAGGGCTGAAATCATTCGAGACCTAATTGCTGCCATTAGAATACAATGTCCAACTGAAGCAATATCAGAGCTTGCATTTAAGGAAGAGGAGACTAAGTCTACTATGAAAGCACTACACACTGCAGAAAAGTAGGGACCCAGTGTACACCTACAGCACCACAGCCTTCACTGGAAGCATCAGAAGAGTTGCCACAGCCTTCGCTTGCAATTAAGGAAGAGGATACTGAGTCTACTCCGAAAGCACTACATACTACAGAAGAAGTAGAGATTGAGTGTACATCTAGAGCACCACAGCCTTTATTGGAAGCATCAGAAGAGTTGCCATGGTCTCCACTAGAAGCATCAGAAGAGTTGTGATGCATGTATGATGTTATGTTTGTAATTTTTGTTGATTATACACCAATTTGTGACTTATTACTTAAGTGGCATTTAGTGATGATATTTATATAATTATTTCATGCACACAATTTTATGATATGAATGTGTGATGATGTGATTATTTGGAAATAAATCCTTGTGTGATGAGAATTTTGATATGAATATGTGATGATGTAATATTTGTAATATATTTCTTCATGCACACAATTTTATGATATGAATGTGTGATGATGTGATTATTTGGAAATAAATCCTTGTGTGATGAGAATTTTGATATGAATATGTGATGATGTAATATTTGTAATATATTTCTTCATGCACACAATTTTATGATATGAATGTGTGATGATGTGATTATTTGGAAATAAATCCTTGTGTGATGAGAATTTTGATATGAATATGTGATGATGTAATATTTGTAATATATTTCTTCATGCACACAATTTTATGATATGAATGTGTGATGATGTGATTATTTGGAAATAAATACTTGTGTGATGAGAATTTTGATATGAATATGTGATGATGTAATATTTGTAATATATTTCACTCGCAAGTATCAATTCCCAATGCTCCACTCACTTAAAGTATAGCATTCCCATTGCTCTGCAAAATTTTATTCAGTTGGATAGTCTCCACTCACTTAAAGTAGAGCATTCCCAATGCTTCTCTCACTTTATTCCAACCCTTATCCTTATCATATCGCTCTCTCTCTCTCTCACTTGTAATATATTTCACTCGCAAGTATCAATTCCCAATGCTCCACTCACTTAAAGTACAGCATTCCCAATGCTTCGCAAAATTTTATTGAGTTGGACAATCTCCACTCACTTAAAGTAGAGCATTACCAATGCTTCTCTCACTTTATTTCAACCCTTATCCTTATCATAGTGAACACATCGTGCCTTAGTGCACTTGTATTCTTCCATCCTACTCCTTCCACAAACACTCTCTTATTTCTTACATCCTAGTCCTTCTGAGTAACTTGTATTCTTCTATCCTAGTCCTTCCACAAACACTCTCTTCTTTCATCCATCCTGATAACTTGTATTCTTCTATCCTAGTTCTTCCACAAACACTCTCTTCTTTCATCCATCCTAGTGCTTCTCATTAACTTGTATTCTTCCATCCTAGTCCTTACACAAACACTCTCTTCTTTCTTGCATCGTAGTCCATCTCCCTTTCTTTATCATCTCCCCACCCATGGATGTCCTTGGCATTGTCGAAGACGTGGAGTTTGGAATTAACAATATCAAAGAATGGATTGCTGACTAAGGAGCACAGAGAGAGGCCAGAATTCGACAAGGTTCTCCTTTAACACACATGGAGAGAGAGGAATTTGATGCACAAAGGCACGCAGAGAGGGAGGAGACTCTCAACATAGCAAAGAGTGAAAGACTTTTAAGATGTATGATAAAAGCACAACAAGATCTCTTAGACTTCTTAAGTAACCTGCGTTATCGTAGCTCTCGTCATGGGTGATTTGATGCGGATGCTGAGAGAACAATAAGAGCCTCTCAGAGAAATTATAAAGAAACAATTTGTGATTGCTTAAATTTCTTCTTTTCATGTAATTATGTTGAGGATACAGCTGTGGAGGCAGTGAAAGATTGGGTTGTTGAGAAGATAAGAGAGACCAATGATGAGATCTTCTAGACTTTGGGTGATTAAGAAGATAAGAGAGATTGTATTAAGGTGTTTTTTGACACCATATGGCTTTGAGTTATATGATCTACTTCTTGTACAAATGTGATGTGCTCTTTTTGAAATGTACTCTAGTTTTAATAACGTCATGCCATTTTTTCTAATTTGATTTTTTAAAATCTTACTTTTTGTCTCTTTCAACAATGTGATGTCCTCTATTTTTAATGTACTCTAGTTTTAATAACATCTCACGTCATTTTTTCTAATTTGATTTTTTAAAATCTTCCTTTTTGGCTCAATGTTTTGTTTTATAAGAGCCTCTTTTTTTAAAATTTTTTATCCAAAATTATCTCACAAAATGAATTTGGATAGTGCACGAGTCCATTATTAATGAAATAGGTGTTATTAGAAAGAAGCTTTTATGCCAAGACACCACACCATACTTTCCTCCCTCAAATGAGAATGAAGATGGTAACATCACAAGTGATGTTGTAATCAAGCATAGGGAGAAGGAAAGGATCAGCAGAGGCCATAATCTCAGTGAGCCGGCGGTCTGCGCCAAAGAGAAGAGAGATACGTTGTTGAAAGAAGATCTTGCAGCTCAACATGACATGAATTGATATATATCGAGGAGTTTGAAGGGGCTGATTAGGTCGGATGGGTAGATTCCGAGGAAACATTGCACCTCCTTCATAGACACCTTTACACTTAGCTCAAAACACTCTACAAATTGTCATTAGACACAGAGGCCTATAACTTTCAGTAGAGACATGATATCAAAGATTCAAGCACACAAAGAGATACACCTTAATATGGCTTCACGCTGATATAAGTTTCATTGAAAACAGACAGACGGTTGAAGAGATATGGACAGTTTACTAGAAGGGGGTAAAAACTATCATGAAAACAGATTGTCAGACACAAAGACTCATAAAATTTTGCAGTAGTATCTGACTCAAGGTCTAAGCACTTAGAGACATGCACCTTAAAGAGAGAGCTTCACGCTGATATATGTTTCATTAAAATCAGACTATAGAGTAGAAAGTTATGAGCGAAATACTAACAAGTGGTCAAACTGTCATGAAAACTACCCTCCACCCATGCTAATTTTGCCTGAGCAGGATGCTCCCTCAAGACTCCAGCTTCATCAATGATTCACCCCTCATAGATTTTGTCTAGAAGAGGGGAAGAAGTTTGCATGGTGGCTCGGGAAACAGATGGACCAGGTGTGCACAGTGAGCAGTCGAATAGAAAGAACTTTTAAGGCTTTGAAAGAAAGAAAAGGGAAGAGACACTCAAGAGAGAGAGAACTTGAAGTGACCTTCATTACAAATAGAGTGAGAATCCACTCCAACACTACAAACACAAGGGAGAAGAAGAGGTTTCATACATACAAGAGGGAGCGAAAGCTCCAAGACTACTCATAGAGAGAGAATAAACTAGAGAGAGATGGACTTAAGAGTCTACGTAAGAGAATATCTACAAGAGGGAGAGAAGGCTCATGGAAGAGGCTTGGGGAGACGAGAGCTACAGCAACATGAGGCATAATGGTGGAAGAGATTGATGAACAAGGGAGAGGAGGGCTCCTTTTATAGAGATTTTGTCACCCTCCATCACCCATTTACAATTGCTACATGTAGATTCCTTTTGCCATCAATCACATAAGCATGTATGTCACCATCCATGTCCTTTTTGGCTACTCTTGCCATGTGTCCCATCACAAATGCTCAAGACTCTTAAAATATTGAGAAAGTCAAGAGTCTCCTCACATGGAGCCCATAGGGACCCTCTCTTTTCCACATGTCCACATTCTCCACCAATCTTCAGTAATAGGGATACCAACTCCTCTAAGAGAAAACCAATCACGATCTCTAAAATCATAACCAAGTTTGTGGGAAGGAGACCTAGTGTCCCATGTTCAAAGATTTGAGCAAATCTACAGTGAACTGGACAAGACCAATGCCTTTGGACTAAGCCTTGATAGTAAAGTAGGTCAATGGAGTAGGACGCTAAACCTCGAGGAGAAAAGTAATCGGGACACGCTATGAAGGCCATTCATAATGGGGTTTTCTGCTAGTGGTCCCAAATGGAGCCCTATCAACCAATTGTATGAAGTTAAGTAGAAGGAGACCGAGTCCCTTTGTGACTACATTGTCTAGATTAAGCACCTCAATTCACATTTCGAGCCACACAAGAGGATGATCTATGCAAAAATTTTTCTACTCTTCCTCAAGGCTTCCTCATAAGGATGTGGGACTCCAAACTCTATGACCATATCTTTGCCATGAGCCCTACATCATTTGAGCTTGTAGCAAGATTGCTACATGCTTAAGTGACAACATGAAGGAGAAATCCCAAGGAGATAAGTCACAAGTGGCTTCATCAAAAGTGTCCCAAACTTGGGGGGTCCACCTAAAAAATTTTAGTGTACCACATGCATTCAAAGGGAGGGGTATTTTAATTCAAATTTTTGAAATGACTTAACATAATTACAATAACAGAAGGGGTTACAATAACAAGATTACAATAACAGGATTACAATAACAGGTGGGGTTTTTTAATTCAACTTGAGAAAAAAATCACTTAGCTCATAAGTAAGGAAGGGTATATTGATTGGGGGATAAATTTTAGTAGTGCACCCCTCGAGGTCCCAAACCATTAAAATTGCTAGAGCCAAGTAGACAACTCTACTTGCTAAGGGCATAAACATGGAATAGTTGGCCACACCAACTTCTTGAATTGGCTAAGCCAACAACTCAAGGGGGGATCAATGAAGGCAGACTTTAGAAATCCTTAGCTATTTCCAAGATGAGATAACATGTGCCCTCACCTTAAGGCTAGGCCAGCACTCTATTGTGCCCATCATGCATGATGGGGAAACCATGAGACCTCCCAATGTTTCTATCCTAAGGTCATTCCCCAACTAATGTACCCACAAAGTCTGCCCCTGACCTTGCCAACACTATTTAATTTGTCCCATCGTGTACCATTGCATGGACTATTCAAGGATCCCCTTCTACCAACCAAGGGCAATATAGGACTGAAAACATTCCATTTAAACGTCCACCCATCATGGGTCCTCAACCACCACCACCCTGGATCACTCTTATGAATTAGTTGATAGTGGAGGAACCAGTAATGATTGGGAAGAGACATAACACACCCTCAAATCAAGTGATTATTCACAATACAGAAACTCTCCACACTGGACAGCTATACATGTCATTATATTATGGAGGATGAGCAATATATCTTGGTGTATCAAACATCCCCTATCTCTTAAAAGGCTAGGGATATGAATGCCTTAACTCATAGACCACTGATACAATGTTATACATGTCAAGGTCCCCACCAAGCCAGCGAGTGTCAATACAAGAAACTAGCCAATTAGCTAGTGGCCTGTAAGAAGTGCCAAGGACATCACTTTCTAAAGGATTGCCCCTTTAGTAAGACCAACCCCACCACTAGCTATTACCACCGATTTGGGTGTACCATTGTGTTGTGGCTGAAGGGTGGATCATCTCTACAAAGATTATTTGATGCAAAGGACCCTTAGAATGACTGTAGATCCTAAGACTAGCATTGATTTACTGAGTATCAAAAAGGGCCAATTACGTTTTTTGTCCGTATGTAATAACCAAGGCCTATGCTAGACCTTCTAGCAAAGAACTCTACAAGAGAAACAAAGCCATTACATACCAACCCAAGGAGACAAGCCTTACAAGTGCAGTATAAGTAGGGAAGGGATTTGATAGGGTAATAATTCAAAGTAGGTCCGACGAGGACATATCCACCCTATCTACCTCATCCTTTTCTCATCATACCCCCTCGGCTAAGAACATAATCATCCAACTACCTAAGAGACTGGATGGTACTAGGGAGATGTTGAATTATAGAAAACCTCCAACCTCTATAGGACAAGGTGAATACCTAGACCTAGTTATTGAGAAACAATGCCTCGGGGAGGCACATTTGGTGCATGATTTTAGCAATAGTCTATACTAGCAATTACTATCCATCCAAATTATCAAACCTTCAATAGAGCCCCTAAAACACCTCCTATACTTGAAAAAGTGGAAGAGGAAGGATCATGTAGTTCATCAAGAGGATGGTGTAGATTTCACCATTTAGATAGGGCATTAGGGGGAAACACTAACTGTAACCCTAAGGGGTTCTCATGTATATATTCATGATTATCTTCAATACAACATAGTGTATAGTTAGTCTATCCCACTTGCATTATCATGGTATTAGAGTTGAGGTTCTTTATGTGAGAGTTTTCATGAGAGAGAATGCAACTCTTGCTTCATCAAGTCAACAAGGCCTCCCTTTGAGGTATCTTTTTCTCTTTGAGATTTCATCTCGTAGAGCTTTCTCCATCTTCGATTTGAAAATAAAGAGCTCATGCTTTTGATTTCTAGAACTTTAGATATATTCATTTTAATGTTCCTCTCTTCTTGAGTTCCTATGTGAGGTACATTTTTGAGTTCTTGAGAGGGATTTCCTTGCACCACCACACCACATCATGTGCATCCTTGAAGCGATCGGCACTGTGACGCAACTGGTATCGACGCAAAGCACGCTTCACGCAAGCACCTGCACCATCGTGCTCTGCCTTACCATGCCCTGTCTCGAAGTAGCTCCATGTAATCGGAATGCCTGTCTCACGGTGCCATCTGCAGAACCAATAAAACTGTCTAGCGGATTTGAATTGACCACCGCAACCGTCTGACCAGATCCAGTGCCGCTGCCATGTGACACCATGATCCCTCAAGAAACTATCATGCAAAGTGAAGCAATGCTGCACAAAATGGGCATCATGCGATCGATCATCACTAATGTAGAAGTGATACTCTCGCACAATGACGCGTGAGTCCATGGTGCTATCAATGCCATCCACATGAGCCTGTGCATGACGATACCTAATGTGCACAAATATAGCAACCTGCAATATGGCATTGAAAAAAATATGACTATTGAAATAATTCAATATAATGAGGCGGGGAAAAAATCAATACTCAATCACACGTCACCTGTTCGGAGAAATAATACTCCGATTGGATCTCATGTTGTGGTGCAAAGGTGTAATTCTCCGCAAAGTCCACCACTGAGACAACCACCCCTGTAGGAAATGTCCTCAAACATGCATGGAACTGACGATCCTCCCATTTCGCAGTGTGCGAGTGGCGTATGTAGCGGTACAACTTCCCTCGAAAACTGTCAATGAATACAACACGTGGTGTCTCCTTCCCCACAAGCTTCAACCTCCTCGACTATGCACCACCATCTAATGTCAAGGTACAGTACTCATACTGCTGCCAACGAACCATCTGCACATCACAAGTATCTAGTGCAACTCGTGGCACTCTAGTAAAGTCACCACACAAAGTACACGTGCCTTCCACACAATCAAGGGAGTGGAATAAAGCATCACCATCTCGTGTACACAATATGGAATGAATGAAGTCACGAGGGCTAGTAGGAACCACTCCCCTATGACCATCAAGGGAACGGAATACGTCATACATCAATCCAAAATCCACATGGTAGCGACAACAGCATGTGTCATGCTCCTGAGAGCATCGCACAAACCATGGCCTGCATCGCTCAAATGACCTCTGCCCAATCTTGAACTCCGGGTGCACCTCTACAAACTAAGTGTACAACTCAATCTGGGTACACTCCAAAAAACATGCACCATGCTCAATGTACACACCGCGTGACACCCTCTTCCGCAATGCCTTCTTGAACACCGAGGATGCTCTGCAATGCTCCTCCCAAAACTATTGTATGAAGGACCTAGTGGACTCATCCAACAATCGATCGCTGCAAGGTGCATGACCACTCGAAGCCCAAAGAGCATCAGTCTCACTATCCTCTAGACTCTGCCTCCTAATGATGCCTGCTCGCAATGTGCGCGGTGCAATCTGAAGAAGACGTGAAGCGGTACGCACATGGCCTATCACATGAGGTCTACTAATGGTAGCCACAATAGCACGACGTGCTACCAAGGCATCACTGGAGTTCCTATGCTTAATAGAAGCATAGGAACGTCGAACACTGCTAAGGACCTCGCTAGATACAACCCTATCTCTACATGCACCAAGACGAGCAAGCCTCCTACACTCTACCAAGTCAGGGTGATCAATCAGGGATGTGAGAAGAGAAGACTGCGAAGCTGGCGTGAGGTCACAAAAAAAAGACGGCACAATCTTGCTAGTACGACGATGGATAGTAGACTTCGGCAAGTCACGTCGTGAGCAACACTGCTGCTGCAAGGTGGGGCAAGGGGATCAATGGGAGATGGTAGGGTGGACGGGGGAAGGGAGGCGCCAAGCAGAGCGGGGGGAGGGGGAGGGGGAGGGGGAGGGGGAGGGGGGAGGGTGGAGGGGGAAGAGGTAGAGGTGGAGGCCAAAATGTAGGTGGCTAGGGGAAGGGCGGAGGCTAGAGGTAGGGGAGCGGATGAGGATGGGGGGACAATGGAGGTGGGGGTGGGGGTGGAGGTGGGGGTGGAGGTGGGATGTAGAGGTAGAGCTGGAGGTAGATCAGTGGTGGCAGCGCGAGCTCGAGCTCTAGAGGCTCTCTTGCGCTCACGAGCCTTCCGCTTGCGCTCCTCGTCAATGAGATTTGGGGGGGGGTTCCTACATCTTTCACGTCTACTAGCTCTATGGCTTTGAGAACCCATTCTCAATGAAAGTAGGATGGAAAGTGTGACAAAGCGATGAGGAGGCAAGAATGGCTAAGAATGGGTGAAATGAACCAAAATGTGGTGTCTCATAGAGAGCCTCAACTCATCCACTAGATTGCTCTTCATTATTATTGGTGGAGAGGTGCTAAGATTGAAACTAATTGGCTAAGTTTTGGTGCTAAGATTGATACTAATTGGCTAAGTTTTGTACCTTCAAATACCTCGATCGAGGTCTGCTATGCCCAGAGCCCAGATCATATACCTCGATCAGACCATATACCTCGATTGAGGTATTCAATGCATTATGCATGTATAAACCTCGATCGAGGTATCCCTAGGTGTCCTCGGTCATATACCTCGATCGAGGTATTGTATGCCTCATGCAAGTCATATACCTCGATCGAGGTATTATATGCCTCGCACATCGTCATGTGTATACATCTGGCTAATGTGGCACCATGCATGGTCATGATGTGGTAATATAGTCTCTTCCATGACATTGAAAGGTGATGTGTCATGATGAGTTGGCATTCATGAGGTGGTAGATTGACATGGCAAATTGAGAAGGAGGGATTGGTGACGTGGCAAGGTTGAGGAGGTATGCCAAGGTGGCATTGTGTGATCACATGGCTCATGATGTGGAATGATGAGGTGGCACATGTGGCAGCACGTGTGGCAATGTAAGGTGACATGGCAAGGAGTGATGTCACATCTCCTTGATGAGATGGCACCACGTGGTCTAACAACGTGGCATGGTTTTGATGACTCAGCCTTCCACATGGGCAGCATGCAGACTCCAAAGGCTTGCCACTAGGGTTGGTGATGCTCCTAGCCTACCTCACCAAGCCTAATACCAAGCCTACCTTGTCTTGGTATTAGGCTTGGGTGGCCCTTTTTCCCCCACAAAAGGGAGATTTAACTGTTGGAGGCCATATCGTATGTTTCCCTTACTCAAATTTAACCAAAATTTTTTCCTCTTATTCATCATGCAGAGGACTAAAAATATTGACATTTTTGAAATGTTTGGTCATGTTTGAGAATTACTAGATTTATTTTTAATATTCTTTGTTGATCCTCTAAGGAGTAAAAGTAAAAATTAAACTTCAATCTTCCTAAATCTAACCGTTGGATTTGGGATTTGATGATTCAACCACACACCTTTATGTGCCTACTAACCTTCCACTGAATTGGATTTGCTTAATTATTCAAAATACTAAAAAAATGTGGTGTGCTGCTAAAATGCATATATTTTATGACTTTATTTATTATAAATAATTATTTATAATTAGATAAATCATTCAAAAAATTACTAATAAATCAAGTTAAGCTCTACATAATGCAAAGAGACCACTTACAAAGTTTCAATAACATTTAATCTAAAATGAGTGAGAAATTTAGAATTTAATATGACACTCTCTATTCGTGACAAACGTGTGACCACCCTAGAACCATGCCGTGTGACACAAAGAAATTTTTTGTGTGTGCATCGAATTTTCGATCAGACTATACGATTGTGTGCACAATAGCAAGTGTGATGTTGTGTCAGAAGACTTCAAAGACTAGATCCATAGGGAAGTAGGTGAGATTTGCATTTTTGTGTGCTAAAAAGCTTGTTTTTCCACCTCCTAAGGATTGGGGAGTGAAAAAAAAGTGGACACCCTTAGCTTGCTACTTCCCCAAGTGGAGACTTGTATGATTCCATGTGTTTGCATTTAGAACATGAACGAGGATGCGTGCGACTACTAACTACCAAGACAGATGACAACTAGTAAAATCATGAAGCAGGTTGAATATATGTGCTCTCACATTATATTCTAAAAAAGAACTAGATGAGAATGCAAGCTTGCCCTTGAATTTGAAATCTTCCAGACGAGTGTGATGTGATGCATGTTCAAAATGGTTTCATGATTGACAATAGCAAATCATGCTTTGACTCTATAGTGTAGTGCAGGAGGGGGATGTGGTACTATTGCTAATGAGAGGGGGGAAGAATGATAACGGAAGTGAGAGGGAGAGAGAGAGAGGAGTGCACACGATATAGCTACCTATACACTATGTTGTATTGAACATAAACATGGATTTATACTTAGGGTTAGGGTGAGGGTTTGCTCCTAATGCCCTATAGGTATTGTCTAAATCATGATGAGAAGGAAGTGAATTGAGAATCACATGATGGAGACAATAGATGAAGGACAACGTGATGCGATAGATGATAGATAGATAGTGAAAGATACATGCCACATATAAAGGCTGGGCAAGGGCTCTCACCACCTCACAAATGAAGTCATGCTAGAGAATCTAGCCACACCTACCTCATAGGTGGCACACTAGTGATGCACCATACAAGCACACATATGGTCACACTACACACACTGTCCTACATTCAATAATTTCTAGACGATATGCTAAGCCCATAATCAATTTGTTCTAACACCCCCCCATAAATTGATGACCTCACCCTCGGCAGTAGTACATGGGATGCTCCAAGGCTTGCCCACCATCATGTGGCAACACTCATGGCCCCAACCTATCACTCACTCCTAGGAATCTTGGTTTACAAGTCGATGGTGTCACTAGAACTACCTAGTATATGGACATCAAGCATACTCAAGTGACTAGAAAAGAAAACATATCATTTTAGGATGGACTATTCATGGAAGAGTACCTTATTTACTCAAAACACATAAAGATTCATTTATGCATAGCAAGGGTAGAGAACCCATGGTAGAAAAAATAATTCTCTGTCGAGTGAGAGATGTCCTCCGCACAACTGCTACATACAAAGGTATGCACATTCCGCCGTCCGAATGAAGTGTAGATGAAGCTCTCGGCATGAATGTACTCAAAGGATATGTCGATGACAGCCATAGGCGCAGCTGCGTAGAGCAATCACAGCAAGACTTTGAAAATGAGGACACTCCAACAATATGTAAACCAAGAGGATTCCAAAATCTACCCACAAAATCAAAGCAGATCTTTGATTTTAAGAACAATGTATCAGCTTCAGATCAAGGCAACTTCAGCAACAACAGTTGAAATGGAAACTACATATTTTGAAGGTATAAATCTGTGTGTGCTTTCCTTCAAGTCTCAGGTCTCCTTAACAAAATCCTTCTAGGCCGTATGCTGACATATTGAACTCAACAAGCAGTATGAGAAGGAAGAAGGACGCAGATCAAAAGCCTTCAAGTTACATGCAAGGTTGAGTAACTACAGTTTTCACAGATAGGAAAGGTTGAGCAGCATCTCAATCTCAGTCCAAGACCACACTAACGAGAGATTAGACATGACTGCGCTCAAGAAGATCGTGATGCATCTTCTCCAGGCGGAGCTCAAGTTGCCTAGCTATGCAGCTTCCAGTAGATTTAGACCTTTTATGCCCACTATTGCAAGTCATCAAAATAACAGCATTGAGAAGAAACTTGTCACTTATAATCTCAAAAGTAAGTAGCCTGGAGCAGTCGCAAAAACAACTCACCTTTCTGCTGTAAGCCACATCCAGTAGGCTTCTCAAGGCCATCTTGCTGCTCTCCCATGCGTAGAAACGATTGCTGAACTGCTTACATAGAAGACTTGGTGCTAATACGTGAGCATGTTACTAGTGTCCTTCATGGAGTAGCAAACTTGTAGTGAAACTCTCGCTGCTTACAAGATTGACTAAGTGCGGATTTTCATGGCTCCTTCCGAAGCTTGATGGCTGCTTAGAGTTATTTGGAAGTTTTGCCCGCAATCCAAAGTCACACTTGAGTATCACTGAGACTCGTTGATATAATCAGCATAGCTCCTAAGGCTTGGGTGAGCTAACAAAAGAAGAACTCGATTAAATATTATATCTCCAGCTAGTCTTCAAGCAAAAACAATAGCATACACTCAAGTAGGAATGTCAATCCCTTCATTCTCGCACAGACTGCATCAACACCACAGCACCTCCACAGCCTTTAGCTCATCAAATCGAGCTCTGATACCAAAGCACAAAGTGATGCGATAGATGATAGATAGATAGATAGTGAAAGATACATGCCACATATAAAGGCTGGGCAAGGCCTCTCACCACCTCATAGATGAGGTCATGCTAGAGAATCTAGCCACACCTACCTCATACGTCGCACACCTACCACATAGGTGGCACACTAGTGACACACCATACAAGCACAGATATGGTCACACTACACAGAGTGTCCTATATTCAATAATGTCTAGACCATATGCAGGTATGTTGCAATTTACACCATCCTCACTCCTCTCCCTCTCTCCCTCTCTCACTTCCGCTATTAAGGAATAGAAAGACACAATGAAAAAGTGGGAGAAGGAGGATAAGGATGAGGAGATGTTGGTGCTACGAGTAGGAGTGGCACTAGAGATAGTGGAGAAGGTGGAGGTGATGGTGTTGATGGTGACAATATAGGTGATGGTGGTAGTGGTAGTCATGTTGGTGACACTAGGAGTGGTCATAGTGAGAGCTTGGAAGGTGATGTGATGGCAGTGGTGTGGATGGTAACCTGATCATGGTAGAGAAGCTGCAAGGTAGAATTGGAGGTGGAGGAGGAAAGGTAGAGGAGAATGGTAGGTGTTGGAGGAGTAGAAGATAAACATATAATGTATCATTTGGTAGTCCATGTCCTCATCCACGTCAACAAATGAACTTGGTGCACTCGTGTAGGTTGATAGTTTGCAATAGGATAGGCCACCTTCCAAAAAAGGTAGGAAATTGGAAATGAACGACACGTAATTTCTGGTCTCTTTCTTGCTTCCAAGTTCCTAACTACCATACGAGTCCAAGGAAAAGATCTATGAAACTTTGGAGGTGCCGTAGAGCCAAATTCTTATCTTTTTTAATGAGATAATGTAAACACGAAACGTATTACAAAAGATGCATGATAGAAAACAATGTATTGCAACAGCATGCTTGCCCTAGCTCCGGCTTTCATATGTTATTGACTGATGGGATGGATGCAATCCATGACACATCTAGAACAGAAAAATAACAAGACTGAGAACTAGCTTTCCAAAGCGTCCGTCATTACATTAACTAACGCATGATCGACGTATATACATACCGTAATAATATTGCAATGAAGGAAAGGCACACAACATTCAACGACTAGGAAGGTTTGATTATAAGGAGACTGAAAGTTTGAAACTGGTGCTGATAAGGAACGTTAGTCGGACTGATAAACAGCAGAGTAGCTACTAATGCGGCTACTCTTATGTAACTGATAGTCTGTATTCTGAAAGAACTGATAGTCTGTATTCTGGAAGGTTGAGCATTCGTCTCTTTGCATGACGCAGCATTGGACCGTCCATCACCAGCTCTACACATCAAGCTGTCAAGAACAACAACGACAAAACGTTAAGGAGATTGCAAATTACCCAGCATAAGCTGCTGTAAGCTTGCAGGCTGCTGCGCTGCAAGTAGAGCAAAGACGACGCACCGTTTTTGTATAGCTCAAGGGTGCCCGTGCCCCGGACCTCCATGGCCCTTGCCGCCTCGTCCTCCTGGTCCTTTAGGTCCCGGGCCTCGAGGTCCTCCAAGAAGTTCACCTCCATGTCCCCCAGGTCCTCCACCTCCGCCGCGTCCAGGACCCTGCCCTCCACGTCCCCCTGGACCTCCTGGGCCGTGACCTCCCGGACCTCCTGGACCCCCTGGGCCGTGACCTCCCGGACCCCCTGGACCTCCTGGGCCGTGACCTCCCGGATCTCCTCCGCCACCTCCTGGGCCGTGACCTCCGGAGCCTCCCGGACCTCCCGGTCCCCTACCAGCATCCGCCCGCCTCGACATTGCGACGACCAACACTAATAGCACCACACATGCAAGGAGATTCGTGTGCTTCGCAGCCATGGATGATCGCTATTTATTTGAAACTCTTACCTCAAAAGTTTACACTGAAATGGGATGCATATGTCGAAGTTCATTTGTAGAATTTATAGCCTCCAGAGATTGGGCTGATGGACAGCTACAGAATACATGTCATGTCCGACTCGACAATTCTTCCTTTTGCAGAGTGCGCGTCACAAAGGTAGAGTACGTAACCGCGTAGAGTGAGACGAGTAGACCTTCGTCCAACCAGCAGCGACAAGTGTGCAAGCACCGGCGAGGACGGCACCGACCGTCTATCATGTGTTCCAGCCCAGCGCCGACCATGCTCGTGGTAATAAGCCTTCCACTGCGTCGAGGAACTTATTGATCATGTAGCTGATTTTGATTCCATAGTTAGCACAAAGACAATGTCGTAGCCACGGGAAGGCGTTGTTGATTTGTGTTCTGCTTGCTCTCAAGACTCTAGAATCACAAGGGGCGTATGGATTGTGGGTATTTTTGGCCTGTCCTATGGGGAAGACCTTAGTGACGATTTGGTCTTGCAAGGGAACTAGATTGCTTGGCCAGCTGGGCTCTTGATGAATACTTCTCTCTTTTGCTATCTTGTTGAGGTTCACATGAGTCACGTTGTCAGAAATGATGCAGAAGATTGATGTTCAATTGCATGCAACCTTTTCTAGAGATTTCGTTATCATCCAGTCCTGCTTGTACTTGATGTTGTTCATGTCGACAGTAAAACGTAGTTTTTCTTTTTTTCGGAGGAAGACAAATTCCTATTCTTTGCACTGTAAGCAAATCTATTGTCATTCCACTTCGAGCGAACGACGGGGAGATGTATTTCAAAAATGTATAAATAATAAATCAAAACCAAATTGAGACAGAAGCATGCAACTGTGACAGGAATAATCCAAACCCAAAGCTGCATTGCATGTACGACAAAAGTTCCAGCACCATTTGCAACTTCATTGGATCCCTTTTTTCGAAGGCACAAATGTTTATTTTTTGGGTCAAATTATGTTCCTACGCTTTAGAAAATAGTACTTCCGCGCTCTAGTCGGATGGCCCTCGAGCGTGTTGTAACCTAATGGACCTACTGTGTTGTGGCTCCTTATGTAGTACTGCTCTAAACTTCGTGCTTTGTCTACAGTGTCTGTTGTTTCCAAAACTTTGATTTCGAAATTTTCTTTGAAGGGCTTGTAACGCTGCAAGTCCTCTTTCATTTTCGCCGGTGGTTTTTTATTGTGCTGTTTGATCCTCCGCGGCAAGTCCGTCGTCCTCCCTATGTATTTTTTGTTGTTGGGCTTGCACATGATGCAGTAGACGACGAGGCTCGCACGATTCCCTTGCGCGGGCGCTTTAGTGGAGGCTCCTCCTTCATCTCGAGGCTCGCGTCTTTCAATGTTGTACGTGCATAAACATTGACAATTACGTTAGTCATCGAGGTTTTCGGTCTTTTTTTTTTCGTTTGAGGTCCATAATAGAATGCATTTATTTACTTGCCCTGGTTTTTCTTTGTTGGTGTGAAAGGATCGTTTCCAATACTAAAGCGCTCCTCGTATAAGTCCCTATCGAAAATATACGTAAGCTTCTCCATTGTTGTCACCGGGTGCGTCGCGTCGTGCGTCCCTCCAAATTGTTCCATGAATTATTCGAGTATAGCCGTTCCTTGATCGCGCGTTGTGTCCCTCAGCAACTCCAAGGATACGTTGTACCCGTAATGCAGCAGCTCGCACGCATACGCTGTGATCCCTTTCGTCTTCGTGTCTAGTAGCTTCTGCCCCTCCAAACTTTCCATCATCCTATCGGTCTCATCGAACTCAATGTTAAGCTCGACAAGGATCTCTTTGAGGAGTCCTGCAGGAGAAGTGCAATCCATGATGAGTTTATTGTTCTTGCAACTCGTTAATTCTTTTTCTTAATTGTTGCGGTTTTTTTTAATTTTCGGAAGCATTACGTACCATTTGCGAATCTCAAGCCTCCTGGCTCTCTTTTAGCTGGCAAACGCCTATTGCAGTTGTCAATGAAGTCGCGTAGTTCCGCATACGTATTGAAGCCGTTGATGTAAGCTCCCGGACGTTCTCCTGCATTGTTTGCTAGCCGGAATTGCTTTGTGGTTAGGAAGAACCTCCTCTTTGCTGGTGGAGGTTTTGTTGCCTTCGCGTTGCTTTTATATAGCTCAAATAGCTGCTTGCAGGTACGACTTATAATACCGTCTTTTCAAATGAGCCGTCTTTTTAAATCTTCAAGAATAAAAGATTCTTTCATGCTGGTGGAATTTACCTTGTCTACGTCCATGTCTTATGGTGCAATGTCCCGAGCTTTCTGATTCTCTGCACCTGTTCTCAACAACAGACAAGATATTAAAACCATCTTGCACGCATGTTTGACGTAACATATTCATGACTTGTCTCTGCCTTTTTCAATCTCTGGTAGTGAATACCTTTATGCGCGTGGTTGTGTTGTCGGCTGTGAGAACTCTCGTGGAATTGGTCTGAATATGTCTGGATGTGGGCAATGTAGTATGTGCAGCCTCGTTCTCTCAGTCACTTTGGACAACATCACGTATGCTAGGCCAGGGGCAAACACTCCTCGAAATATGAGCAGCGCTTTGTTGGATATGGTTGCGCCTTGGGATTTGTGTCCCGTGATAGTGTATGCTAGGGTTAGTGGAAATGTGGACTTGTGGAACCATTTTCCATTTATTGCCTTTCGCTGATGCTTCGAGCATCGTAATGTGAGCACGGCTACTGTTGTGTCCATGACGACAGTGATACTGTTGATTTCTCCCCTGCTAGTTGCATTGGTGCTGTTGATTTTGCACATTGCTCCATTTGCGGCACCTATTGCGAGGTCGATGTTTTCCGTTATCATTGCCTTTGCCCCCACGCAAATTTTTCCTATCATGTTGAAGCTTTTGTCCTCCAACCATTCTTTGAGAGCTGGTTCGCTCGCGGCGTTACTGTGTATTTGAACATGCACAATCATCTCGAGAGTGTTGAATTTCTCCACAAGCTCATCGTTGAAGGTAGCGACATCGATTCTGTGTGTGCAAATGATGGTTGTTTCGGCATCGATGAAGTGGCATGCACCTTCCTTGTCGATAATGCACTGCCCAAACAATCGAAAATCTCATCAGTTGTGGGCGTCCTGAGTCTTATGGTATGCAAGAATGCCAGGAATGGCATGTCTCGTGCATGTCGCACCGAGAATTGCATGTGGTACATTTTCGCTTGAACCCAGTGCGCGGAGGACGTGATGTGGCATGGCTCGCAGAGATCCTCGCGGTGTTTGCAGATTGGCCGTAATTGCGCCAGGTCACCAAAAATTATGAGCATTTTGTGTCTGAATGGCTCATGCAATGTGCCATTAGTCACATTGACGATTTGTCTTACCACGAGATCAAAAGTCATCCTTGTTAGCATGGACATCTCGTCAATGATGATCGTGTTGGCTTCCTTGATTGTGAGGTGTCGCTCATCCGTCTCATAGATGTTCAGTGGGTACTGACTGCTGCGCATAGGGATCTTGAATTGGTAGTGTACAGTGGTTGCAATCCCGCTCAGCCGCATCGCAGCCGCCCCTGTTGATGCACAGAGTATTCCCATTTTGTTTTGCGCTACCAGATGCGAAACATAGTACCGTATCAAGAAGCTTTTGCCGCTACCTGGTGTTCCACAGACAACGTGCAGCCCCGAGCTTGTTGAAGCTAGGCTTTCGAAGACTCTTTGTTGTTCTACTGTCAATGTGGCATTGGCGACGGTGCGAAACTCGGCCATTTTTTCCAACATCCTCGTGCGTGTTGGCCCTTCAACAGTTTGCTGGTCGATGTTAGGCGCTTCCATCGGGCAGTCTCGGATGATCGCAACCTTTTGTAATATCATATTGATCAACTGGTCCATGTGGTCAGTCGCTAGCAAGTTCCTTTGTGTGTATTCGGTCATATACATCTGGAGGTCCTCGTTGCTCAATATGAGGCCGTGCATTTGGCATTCGACAAAGTAGGATCCAGCTGTGTTGGCACATGATATGAGCTCCATTTCATTCCTAAAGCTGAGTTTTCGCAAGAGCACGTTGTAGAAGTACCCCTCTAGTTGATGTCCAGGGTGGTAGTTCGTGAATCTAACTACTTGCTCACATTTTGCGATCTTGTTGCCTAAGAGGTCAAGACCGACCGTTCCACGTTGCGTTTCCTTGGGCTTTCGGATCACATATTGCCTATGGGAATCATAGGTGCTATCCTCGATGACACTCGGTCTCCCGCAGTATATGTCGACCGGGTGCAGGGTGACGTTGTTGTTTCGCGAGATGATGCGTTGTCTTAGAGATGGTGGCGAGGAGTCGACATAGTGAACGGTCTCGCTCCTTGTGATTGTTGGTATCTGCATGCAGTTTAGCGCGGCCTCTGTTGGAGAGGTTGGTTTTGATAGGAGCCTTGTGGCAATGAGTTTCAGCTTTACTTCGTCGAGACGTTGCAACCCCAAACGCGAGGCGTCTTCTGAACGGATGTTCAATTTGCCCATTGGTTCTGATTTCATCGCGTACTTGAGGAGGTAGTGAGAGATTGAAGAGTTTGTCATCCGCTGTATGTTCATGTGTGCACCCCACAATAGTAACACGGAAGGGTGGTAAGGGACGACGTTTCGATGCTCATGTCCCGGCCGGTAATACAACCAACGTTGCGTCAGAGGGTCGAGGATGGGTTCATATTCTGGCTGTGTTGCGAAAGGGAAGCCGTGCTTGCAACTGTGGTGTGATGGTCTGATGTAGCACGCTTTCCTGCATACGTGCAATTGCTTCCTGAGAACTAGTTCTCGCAGCCTTGTGTTCTATTTCTCTTGGATCTGGAGATGTGTCATGGGTCAGCAAGAAGCAACCTACAGTTGCTCTTTCTTCTACTGAGGCTAAGTACAAATCAACATGTTTTGCTTCTTGTGAGGCAGTGTGGTTGAGGAGGATTTTAGGGGACATGGGTGCAGTAGTGCAGAACAAGCCTACATAGTTATCATGTGACAATTAGAGTTGCATGGCAATTGCAAAGAACCCTGTGTTCCACACTCGCACAAAACACATTGAGATTCAATATCACTTTGTATGCGAGCTCATCATGGATGGAGAGGTCGACTTGGTGTACTGTCCAACTACAGAGAATGCTACGGACATCTTCACGAAGGCTCTTAGAAGAGACTTGCTGGAGAGGCATCTTCATCGACTTAGCATTGGGCCAAAAAAGTAAGTTTGACATTGAGGGGGGGTGTTATATATCAATTCTCCACTGTCGTGTAACTATGTGAGAACTAGCTAACTCTACTTGTAAGCCCCCCATATGAGGAGAAGGCATTTGAGTAGCTCGATTATCCAGTAGGTCCTAGTTTGGACACCAGATGGGGGCCATGTGTGGCCTGATGGCTAGATGGCTTTAGATAGATTTGGCACACTGCCAACCAGGCTACATGCAAGTGTGGGAAGGCATCCCATGACTGATCGCACTGAGGGTAGATGGAGCATTTCCCGGAGTAGCCTACTCTTGAGTTGTGGGGCCCGCGTTTGGAGCCCTAGATGATCCCGGATGACTCTAGGCCGAACGATGACCGTAGGCTAGTTGCTCTATTCTTTGCCATAGTTCTATCATGTGGTCGGTGGCCCATTTTGGGACAGACCTCTAGTCAGCCATTTTGGGTGGACTAGGTCGGTCTCCCAATTGGGTCTAACCGACTATGACTGGTGGCTATACAAGAGCAAGTCTGTGAAGCCCATCATCGTCACTGGCTATAGCAACCTTGATTCCTTAGCATCCAGCCTCCATCCTCTACTGTTTCTAGCATGCCATCGAGGCTTCTCACACAAGAGCGCACAGCTGGGAGGCAGCACCATCTATTGTATCAGTTTTATAGTAATCAAAATTTTGATTCTCCATACTATCTGCTTTTCTCTCTTGCATACGAGCTCCTATTATTTGTTGAGCACAGACGTTGTATTGTTTTCTTAGAGGGTGCACGGGGAATGAGATTGTCCATAGTGGTTTGGAACTTGCAGGTCTCCTGAAGTGCATTCACACCTAATTTTTTGTGCCTCTTAATCTTTGGGGGACCCTTCACTGGCCTTTGGACATGGCTCCATGGCTGCTTGTCCACTTTGAACTTCTTTTGTCTCTCCTCCCTTACAACCACCTCTTCAGACTCCTCTTCCTGTGTCTGGTGGGTTATTCAAGGTGGCCTCTCATGCCTAGGGGTCTGCTTTGTCCTTGGTCTCTTTTCCTTTTCACGAGGCTGTGAGACAGCAGGCTAAGGCTCTTGCTCAACTCATACTAGAGGCTCCTCATATCTGATAATCTCGAGACACAGAGGGTTGATGGTGCTCTTCCATGCAGTCTACTTGGTTGGAGGATTGGGGCTAAGGTTCATTATATCTGCGAGCCCGCCAAATACTTCCTCTTATTGTGGCCCCTGTAATCTCTCCATCTCCTCTCTTTTCCTTTCTTGCTCCCCTTGTTGGTCTAGATGCTCCAGGCCAGGATCCCATAGAGGAGGGAGGGGTAGTTGATCAGGATTGACTGGACTATTTTGCCCCATAAAGAATATGCTGTAAAGAAAAACATTGTATTAGAAACATAAACTGACTCAAGTTTAAAGCACAAAATTTCAACCTAAGGAGGATTACCATGTAATGTGTAATATGTGACTCCCCCCATTCTTCTACCATCAATGATATGAATTCTCCCAATGTTGTCTTGAATCTCTCATAATAAAGCTCATCTGTTTGACCTTGTCTAAGCAAATTTATAAGGGCATCAAGCTTTGTCCACAATTTTGCTCTCAAAGTTGCAACTCGCTGATGTGAAGCTTGATTTGTGGTGCACTTACACAAAAATTTCTAGTACTCCCAACCTAGGGTCCTTTGAGCCAATGTATGTTTTTCTTTATCAACATTGTGGTTGGACAAGAACCTCCTTGCCTTTCCTCCACCCACGGACACTTTAGCAGGAAGATTTTGTGTCTTTCTTGATTGTTTCTTGTCCTACTTAAGCTTCACATTGCCTCTGTGAAGTCCCATTAGTGAGAGTAGTTCTTCAGCTTTTGCAATGCATTGTGTAGATACTTGTTGTTGAATGCTTACAAGTCAGTGGAAGATTCGAAACAAGTTGTGAGGAGAGTCTATGAGGAGATTTGCGATGCCAGCCCTAGTTATGCATGGCCTGCAAGTTTAAAGTCTGCTTGTTTTCATGAAGCCAATGCCATAGTAGGCACTTTCGAGGACATATGCTCTCTCTAATGACTTAATAGTCAAGTGATGGAAATTTAATTCCATAGAAATTTAAAGTAACTATGAAATTTAATTCCCAAGACTTATGTGTTTTCTAAAGTAACTGTAAGAGACAAAGATGACATCTTCTAGACTGAGCTAATGGAAGGTGTTTGTTAACACCATATAGCTTTGAGTTATATGATCTACTTCTTGTACAAATGTGTCATGCTTTTTTTTTAATGTACTGTAGTTTTTTAAATGTACTCTAGTTTTTTTTCTAATTTGATTTTTTAAAATCTTACTTTTTGTCTCTTTTAACAACATGCAGTCCTCTTTTTTTAATGTACTCTAGTTTTAATAACATGTCACGTCAATTTTTCTTAGTTCAGTATAAGTAGAACGTACTTCATTTTCTCTTTCATTCAAAGTTCATTCTTTCACACTCCACGCTTCTCTCCTCTCATCAACTTGTTGCAGGATTCTCAAAATTTTCAAAATGTTGCAAGAGGTGAGTTCATTTCCAATTTATTATGTATGCAAGAACTTCTAAGAATCAAGTTTTTATAAATTTAATTTTTGTTTCAAATCCGATTCTTTTCTCAAAAACTTGTCGCGTACGCAACAACTTTAAAAAACCATCTTTTGCATTAAATCTTTTTTCCCACAAATTTTCCTCTTTAATTTAAACTCTCACAACCTATTGTCACAAATTTCTCTCAACCTCAAACTCTCTCAGCCTATTGGGCATGCAATAATTTTTCAAAGAAAATAAATTAGAAAAAAATCTATTACAAAATTTTCTCTCAACATCAAAACCACTCAAACCTCTCTACCTATTGCGTACGCAAGAACTTCAAAATAAAAATTAACCATAAATCTCTCCAAAAACTCTTCTCACGACACTTTATTAATATAAAAAATCCATTTATAATATATTTGCTCCATAATATAATAAGCTTTTATTAACTAATATTAAAATATAATTTTGCTAAAAATATATATTGTTAATCTATAATTTAATATAAATATTATATAAATAAAAATATATAAATACATTAATTAGAAAAATATGATAATGAAAATATTTTTGAATGGGAAATCTTCTAGCATATGTGCTTTATATAATACTTATGCTTAAAACAATGAAGAATTAGTGAATGTATTTGTAATGTAGTTCTTATATGAAAATCCTCTATAATATTCTTCCTATTATTAATTAGATATTAAATTTTAGTTTTAATAAAAATATACATTATTAACTTAAAAACTAATATAAATATAATGTAATTATTGTATAAATTTAAATAAATATATAAATTATTAATATTATACATTAATAACATTTAAAATTATGTATATTATATACTAATATCCTTTAAATTTTAAAAAGGTATTCAATCAAAGAATTGAATTAATTTAAAAAATAAGGAAATATTAAAATTTACACAAGTACTTTTAGCATGTATGCTTTTCTTCCATGTGTATAATACTTGTTAGTCGAAGAATGAAGAATTAGATAATGTATTTGTAAGGTAGGTATTTAAAACCATAGAATTTGGAAGAGGTTTAGCATACTTGCTTATCTTTGTTATAATATGTAATACTTTGCAAAATCCTTAAAGTTTGTTTAAGGCTTTGTACAAAACTACAGTATCATTGAATCCATATCATTTTTCTACTATAGCAACCACCAAATATCCATGGTATCAATCCATGATATGGAATACATATTTCTTATCACATACTTCTTCATTTCTTTTGATACACCATGCAGCATGAATGTAAGAAAATATGAATCGGTGTGCTTTTAGCCTATGTGCTTATCCCTAATAAGTAGGATACTTTAACTAGGTAGACTTATAATTACTTAAAGTAAAGCATTTGTAAAGGATCGTACCTAGTATTGGATATATCCAACCTGTTGCACAAATCAAAAAAATTGCACAAATTAAGAATTTTCTTGATTTGTGCAACAGATTGGATATACGATTGGTTGGATAAATTTTAAACAATTAATACCAAAACATCTTAACCACCGTAAATCTTAAACTTTAAACATTTAATTCCTAAACCCTAAACTCCTAAATAATAAATCCTAAACCCTAAACTCTAAATCCTAAAACCTAAATCCTAAATCCTAAACCCTAGACCCTAACCCTAAACCTTAAATCCTAAACCCTAAACCCTAACCCTAAAATACATCCAAAATTTAATGATTTTTTTTTATGTTTGCAATAGGTTGGATATATCTCCCAACCTGTTAAACCCTAACCCTAAACCCTAAATTTTAAACCCTATGCCCTAAACCCTAACCCTAAAATACAACCAAAATTTAATGAATTTTTTTGAGTTGTGCAATATGTTGGATATATCCCCCAACGTGTTGCTTGAGCAACAGGTTGGGATATATATCCAACTTGTTCTACAAGTCCAGAATTTTCTTAATTTATGCAACAAGTTCGATTGAGCAATAGGTTGGGGGATATATCCAACCTGTTGCACAAATCAATAATTTTCTTGATTTGTGCAACAGATTAGATATATCCCCCAACCTGTTGCTTAAGCAACAGGTTGGGGGATATATACAACTTGTTCTACAAGTCAAGAATTTTCTTGATTTGTGCAACACGTTGATGAGGTTGGGGGTGCACCCCAACCTGTTGCTTGAGCAATAGGTTGGGGGATATATCCAATCTGTTGCACAAATCAAGAAAATATATCCAACCTATTGCACAAATCAATAATTTTCTTGATTTGTGCAACAGATTGGATACATCCCCCAACTTGTTGCTCAAGCAACAAATTGGGGGATATATACAACTTGTTCTACAAGTCAAGAATTTTCTTGATTTGTGCAACAGGTTGATATATCCCCCAACCTGTTCCACAAGTCAAGAATTTTATTGATTTGTGCAATAGGTTGGATATATCCCCCAACTTGTTGCTCAATCCAACCTATTGCACAAATCAAGAAAATTCTTGACTTGTGGAATAGGTTGGATATATCCCCCAACCGTATATCCAATCTATTGCACAAATCAAGAAAATTCTTGATTTTTGTAACTTTCTTGATTTGTGCAACATGTTGGATATATCACCCCAACCTGTTGCTTGAGCAACAGGTTGGCGGATATATCCTGTTGGGGGGTATATCCAACTTGTTCTACAAGTCAAGAATTTTCTTAATTTGTGCAACAGGTTGGATTGAGCAATAGGTTGGGGGATATATCCAACCTGTTGCACAAATCAATAATTTTCTTGATTTGTGCAACAGATTAGATATATCCCCCAACCTGTTGCTTAAGCAACAGGTTGGGGGATATATACAACTTGTTCTACAAGTCAAGAATTTTCTTGATTTGTGCAACAGGTTGATGAGGTTGGGGGTGCACCCCCAACCTGTTGCTTGAGCAATAGGTTGGGGGATATATCCAATCTGTTGCACAAATCAAGAAAATATATCCAACCTATTGCACAAATCAATAATTTTCTTGATTTGTGCAATAGATTGGATATATCCCCAAACCTGTTGCTCAAGCAATAGGGTGGGGGATATATACAACTTGTTTTACAAGTCAAGAATTTTCTTGATTTGTGCAACCAGTTGATATATCCCCCAACCTGTTCTACAAGTCAAGAATTTTCTTGATTTATGCAACAAGTTGGATATATTCCCCAACTTGTTGCTCAATCCAACCTATTGCACAAATCAAGAAAATTCTTGACTTTTGGAATAGGTTGGATATATCCCCCAACCGTATATCCAATCTGTTGCAGAAATCAAGAAAATTCTTGATCTTTGTAATTTTCTTGATTTGTGCAACATGTTGGATATATCACCCCAACCTGTTGCTTGAGCAACAGGTTGGGGGATATATCCAACCTGTTGCACAAATCAAAAAAATTCATTAAATTTTGGTTTTATTTTAGGGTTAGGGTTTAGTGTTTAGGGCTTAGGATTTAGGATTTAGGGTTTAGGATTTAGAGTTTTGGGTTTAGGGTTTAGGATTTAGTATTTAGAAGTTTAGGGTTTAGGGATTAAATGTTTAAAGTTTAGGATTTACAGTGGTTAAGATGTTTTGGTATTAATTGTTTAAAGTTTATGATGTAGGGTTCAGGTTTAATGCCTTCTCTACTAGTTTTAATATAAAAGTTATTAAGTAATGATAAGCTCAATGATTATTTATTGTGTCTTTTTTTGAGTTGCTAATCTATTTTTGTACATAAAATAGGTATTCACCCTAACAGAGGGTATGGATGTGGTGTTATATAAGAAGAATGAAGTGGTGGCTTTTGGACGAATTCATAGTGTTGATCCTATGAATGTATGTCATTTCCAACATTGTGGTGAGAGAACATGTGTAATGATAATCACCAACGTTGTAAATCCTGAAGTGCATTTAAAATATCCACATGGAGACTTTGAAAGATTGGGAGATATCTTACAATGTGACATATTTGATATGCAAGCGCACAGAATGCTGTGGGACTAAGACGAGATTGTTCCAAAGACATACTTTCAAGATATCAAGAAAACTTATTTTGAGGGGGAAAAAGTAGAGATGTTATCTTGCTCCAGAGAAGTTTTAGCAATTGACAACTTTAAGGGCTATGCTCAGAGTTTTCTCTGTATAGTGGAGATAATTAAGTTGACTAGTGCAGGTGTCATTCAAAATGCAATGGATAGTACTTCACATCTAGATGTCCATAATGCTACGTCTCATCTACAAGTTCATAGTACTTGTAAATGGGGGTTAGCTTTCTTGAAATCAAGTTTTCTCAAGACAGTTTCCTTCAATGTCATGGAAGACACAATAGAATATTATCAGAAGAAAAGGACTATAACACAAATGGGATCCAAATTTATAAGAAGGTGTAGTAGTGATCTCAAGAGTATCATAGTGTCATACTCACAGGTATTGAGGACATTATTGTAATAGATGTTGATGCAGAAAAGGTTTCTTGTGCTGAAAGTGACTCAAATATACTCATTGGTATAGAAGACTTGTCTTGTGTTGCAAGTGACTCAAGTAGACTCACTAGTATAGAAGACTTGTCTTGTGTTGCAAGTGACTCGAATAGGCTCACTGGTATAGAAGACTTTTCCTGTGTTGCAAGTGACTCGAATAGGCTCACTGGTATAGAAGACTTGTCCTGTGTTGCAAGTGACTCAAACATGCTTACTGATATAGAAGACTTGTCTTGTGTTGAGAATAATAAGATGGGACCACAAAGAAAAATACACTCAAAGATTGATGGGATAAGTGATGCAATAACAGGAATTGATGATATTAGTCACAATGGTCATGATGTTACCACTCAAATGCAGGGAAAAGGGGGCAGAGAATCTGAGACTTGTCATGTTGGTAGCATGCCAGAGAATATAGATGGGAGAATCTTGAGCTACGAAGGAGAAAGAGTTCAACCACAAAATTCAAGAGGCATTGGCAACAAATTGACATCAATGAACATGTCTACGAGATTGCCATTTCCAAGATATTATAAGGCATCAAATAATTCTCAAGCCCACACAGCATTTGATTATAGAGATGAAGATTCAAGGGAAATGGATTTGAGGTTTGATGGTCTTACAATTGGAAAACGCAAGATACTATTTACAAAAAGAAAAAAGCTATTTCACATGTCAATAAGTCTATGTGCATCACCATTGATGGCATGTACCAGAATACAACTTTGCCACGATATAGATGTATCCCACTAGCATTGGAGGGCAAACATGGACTAAAAACCACACTTGTGTGGAGTATTAGTACATGGATACCGAATCTTTTGTGATGTATGGATTGATAGTTTGCATGACCATGATAGTAACCAGGTTGTTACATCAATCATGAAAGCAATAAGAAAGGTTAGAGATGCTTGCGGATGTTTACCTAACACATTGCGAATACAAGCTAATAATTGTTGGAGAGAACAAGAATAAATATATATTTGCTTTATGCTCTATGCTGGTTGGTTTGAACAATTAATTACTACTATGAATGAAATAGGACAATGTTTATTAATTAACTGATTAAATGACTATGCTATTGCCACGATAAACAAGAAAATGTAATAGTCAACCTAATCTATAAAGGGAGACTAACCCTTATTACACACAAACCGTACGTAGTTAGAACATTAGATAACCTAAACTATAAAACTAAGTAAAAGAATTAACACAAAAAGTAACATTATATATAAGACTAAGTAAACCAAGAAACACTAAACGGACATACTAAACTACAAAGCACAGGGAGAGCGGAGTCGATGCCTAAAACCGCACAAGCAATTGTGAGGACTGAAGGTGTGGTCATAGGTAATCGGAGGACTTGGAATCGGTAGAGCAGGCAGGAGGCATCAATCAAGCACATGAAGCTACCGTAGTAGGCAAACAATGCTATGCATGATCTGACAGCCAGTGAGGTAGTGCACCAATAGCTAGATCTAGCACTATAGCCCCTCATTCGGGACATGACATAGCACAAGCAGTGCGGCTAGATCATAAGCATGTACGCAACACCAGAAGGTCGACGAAGAGACCACTGTGGCATAAACCATGTCGTCAAGCAGACGAAATTGCAAGTAGGTAGGAAGATGCATAAAGGGGGGTTTTGTAGATAGGTGGGAGACGTATGGACCAAGTTTGTGGTGTAGCAGCACTGATTGAGGGAGAGAGCAAGAACAGCTAGCATACCATACACTTCACGTAAAAAGTAGGTACATAGCCGAATGAGTTGCAAGGAGTAAGCATGAGAGGTGCACTTGAGATGAAGCCATGAGTGATAGGGAGAGAGTAGGAAGAGGAGAAGTAGTCGTGAGTATTGGGTCAATGAGTGGGGAGGATGTTGATGGCTTGAAGGGTGGGGCAACACTTTAGATATAGGTAGCACTACTATACAATAAATTTCCACCATATGCATAGCATAGTAGGCCAAGGATGACACCATCTCCCATCTATTGATCTAACCATAAAAATTTTTGAGTTAAATACAAATTTATTATTCTTTAGCTCATCAAAAACCTATATGTTCATTCATTAATCCATAGCATGGCATATAATATTGCAAAACAATAGCCAAGGGGGAAGGGAGTAGTAATAGGTGAAGAAAAGACATCCTATTCATTTCAACTCACATTAATAAAAGGCGTTGGAAGAAAATTTTGCTCATTAAATAGATTAGGACTTATTAAAAGATGTCATAAAAAATTGGATTGGCTAGTGTGTCATAGACCCATGTGTATGTGTGTGAGGGGATATGAGTGGGATAAAAAGCATGTGCACGTGTGTGTGTGTGTATATATAATTTTTGTAGGGCTAGGGGAAGACATTCATGAGTTTTATATTTTATCCCTTACAAAAAGATATTTAGAAGCCTTATCTACTATTTAAATTTTCGTGAGGAAAATATTATAAAAAAGATGTCATAACAAGCATGGGCTAGCTTATGTATGTAATTCCAAACATAATAATTAGAAATGGACTAAAAAAGTACATTATGGTTTCGCAGAAATTTCCCTAGTCTCACAAAGATTTTCGAGGTAAATTTTTTTTGTACACATGAATGTGTATGTGTGTATGTGAGGGGGTACAAATAGGATAAAAGTGTGTGTGTGTGTGTCTCTTGATCCAATGGAGGCTTGTGTTTTGCTTGTGATAGAGACAAGCAATAAGGCTCGTACATACATCAGTAGAAATGACTCCATGTTGCATGAAGCGGGAAGATTCATGGAGTGCACTTGAGGTTGTGTTCTTGCATACATTTTTAGCAAGTTGTCCTACACATAATCAGAGGGCATTGAAAACCAAAGTTTTTGGCAAAAATTACTCCTCTCACAAATTAGATTTAGTGAAGAAAGAAAGACCTAAATTGTGTTTACGGTGATGTTCCAGTGCCAACAGTACAAATCAACACTCACCTATTGCCATTCTGCTTGCTTGCCGCTCATTTGGCACCAAATCTACCCAAGGTAAATCACATAGAGGATAGCACCGAACCAATAATGCCTATGTAACCTTAGTAAAATTTTTGATCCAAGCAATGACCTTGGCCTTCCTATCGAGGTAGAAGGGATCTTGTGGATGAACGTTGGATAACAAGGTTCATCCTGACCAGTTTTGTTAAACAAAACTGTGATACCAAAGTGAACTAATTCCACCAACATCAAGATTCTTGCAAAATAGATATCCAAGAACCACAAGGAGGAGATAAATCTCCGAGCACCACTGTTGAGGCCGAAGAGAGAGTGCATAGCCTCAAAAATCGTGTGCGATTTAGTAATGTCAAAAGGGAGAGGGCTACATATTTCATTTCTTCAGATTTTCACAATTTTTTATATAAACAACCACTTGAGGTGAGGAGTGCTCTCATGTTGATAATGGAGATATTGTAATGTTACAAGCCTTGAGCCTCTTGTCTATCACTTCTGCTAATGATTTTGGTATATTGTTGTAAGACAAATGGATTGCTATAAGACATTGGTAGTTTGGGACTTGTTATCTTGAGTTGATCAATACTTTTACTGAGATTATTGTTTTCAAGGAATGAGGACAAACAAAATCAGGAACAAAGCTGAATGCACAGTGCCCCCTAAGGATGTAAGAATGTGAGTGCCAGAGGGAGGGAAAGATAGAGAGAGAGAGAGAGAGACACACACACATAGAGGAGTCTCATGAGGAAGAGGGTGTGAGCAATGCATGGAGTGGAGTCCTTCATAGACACCTTTACACTTAGCTCAAAACACTCTACAAACTGTCATTAGACACAGAGGCCTATAACTTTCAGTAGAGACATGATATCAAAGATTCAAGCACATAAAGAGATACGCCTTAATATGGCTTCATGCTGATATAAGTTTCATTGAAAACAGACAGACGGTTGAAGAGATATGGATAGTTTACTGGAAGGGGGTAAAAACTATCATGAAAATAGACTATCAGACACAGAGACTCATAACATTTCGCAATAGTATCTGACTCAAGGTCTAAGCACTTAGAGACATGTGCCTTAAAGAGAGAGCTTCGCGCTGATATATGTTTCATTAAAATCGGACTATAAAGTAGAAAGTTATGAGCGAAATACTAACAGGTGGTTAAACTGTCATGAAAACTACACCCATGCTAATTTTGCCTGAGCAGGATGCTCCCTCAAGACTCCAGCTTCATCAATGATTCACCCCTCATAGATTTCGTCTAGAAGAGGGGAAGAAGTTTGCATGGTGGCTCGGGAAACAGATGGACCAGGTGTGCACAGTGAGCAGCCGAATAGAAAGAACTTTCAAGGCTTTGAAAAAAAGAAAAGGGAAGAGACACTCAAGAGAGAGAGAACTTGACCTTCATTACAAATAGAGTGAGAATCCACTCCAACACTACAAACACAAGGGAGAAGAAGAGGTTTCATACATACAAGAGGGAGCGAAAGCTCCAAGACTACTCATAGAGAGAGAATAAACTAGAGAGAGATGGACTCAAGAGTCTACATAAGAGAATATCTACAAGAGGGAGAGAAGGCTCATGGAAGAGGCTTGGGGAGATGAGAGCTACAGCAACATGAGGCCTAATGGTGGAAGAGATTGATAAATAAGGAGAGGAGGGCTCTTTTATAGAGATTTTATCACCCTCCTTCACCCATTTACAATTGCTGCCTGTAGATTCCTTTCCCCATCAATCACATAAGCATGTATGTCACCATCCATGTCCTTTTTGGCTACTCTTGCCATGTGTCCCATCACAAGATGCTCAAGACTCTTAAAATATTGAGAAAGTCAAGAGTCTCCCCACATGGAGCCCATAGGGACCCTCTCTTTTCCACATGTCCACATCCTCCTTATTCCACATAGGAGTTCTAGAAGGATTCCTCTTGACTTCACACTCCTCCACATGCCTTCCACACACTTCGCATGTGGCCTCTCTTATATTATTGGAACACATGGACATGAGCCCACCTCTTTATATGACTCACTCTTCCTATTTTCTAAAAAAGTCCATAATATCCCATACACAAATAACTCTCACCCCATACCAAGGTATTTATAATTCATACCTATGGTATTTACAATGAGCCACTCCACTCATCCTCTCCATGTGATACAATATCATAGAAAATAGAAATAAGTGAGAGCCGCTAGGCTATCACTTGATACTCAAACTCTTATCAAACATAGAGAAAAACAATACCAATGCCAAATTAAAAATATCAATTTTTGGCGTCACACCACCAATCCCACCTTTGTTTCAACCTATGACCTTTTATAGTCCAGTATAGCCCATTCATGGGATAGTGTCCTCAATGCTAGCAAATCCTCCTGTGCCATAGATGATGCTTACAAATGAAGCTATGAGGCTCCTAGTGCAAGCACTAGGAAGGGCGGCCACAAGCCACCAATCTTTAGTAATAGGGATACCAACTCCTCTAAGAGAAAACCAATCACGATATCTAAAATCATAACCAAGTTTGTGGGAAGGAGACCTAGTGTCCCATGTTCAAAGATTTGAGCAAATCTACAGTGAACTAGACAAGACCAATGCCTTTGGACTAAGCCTTGATAGTAAAGTAGGTCAATGGAGTAGGACGCTAAACCTTGAGGAGAAAAGTAATCGGGACACGCTATGAAGGCCATTCATAATGGGGTTTTCTACTAGTGGTCCCAAATGGAGTCCTATCAACCAATTGTATGAAGTTAAAGTAGAAGGAGACCGAGTCCCTTTGTGACTACATTGTCTAGATTAAGCACCTAAATTCACATTTCGAGCCACACAAGAGGATGATCTATGCAAAAATTTTTCTACTCTTCCTCAAGGCTTCCTCATAAGGATGTGGGACTCCAAACTCTATGACCATATCTTTGGCATGAGCCCTACATCATTTGAGCTTGTAGCAAGATTGCTACATGCTTAAGTGACAACATGAAGGAGAAATCCCAAGGAGATAAGTCACAAGTGGCTTCATCAAAAGTGTCCCAAACTTGGGGGGTCCACCTAAAAAATTTTAGTGTACCACATGCATTCAAAGGGAGGGGTATTTTAATTCAAATTTTTGAAATGACTTAACATAATTACAATAACAGGAGGGGTTACAATAACAAGATTACAATAACAGGATTACAATAACAGGTGGGGTTTTTAAATTCAACTTGAGAAAAAAATCACTTAGCTCATAAGTAAGGAGGGGTATATTTATTGGGGGATAAATTTTAGTAGTGCACCCCTCGAGTCCCAAACCATTAAAATTGCTAGAGCCAAGTAGACAACTCTACTTGCTAAGGGCATAAACATGGAATAGTTGGCCACACCAACTTCTTGAATTGGCTAAGCCAACAACTCAAGGGGGGATCAATGAAGGCAGACTTTAGAAATCCTTAGCTATTTCCAGGATGAGATAACATGTGTCCTCACCTCAAGGCTAGGCTAGCACTCTATTGTGCCCATCATGCATGATGGGGAAACCATGAGACCTCCCAATGTTTCTATCCTAAGGTCATTCCCCAACTAATGTACCCACAAAGTCTGCCCCTGACCTTGCCAACACTATTTAATTTGTCCCATTGGGTACCATTGCATAGACTATTCAAGGATCCCCTTCTACCAACCAAGGGCAATATAGGACTGAAAACATTCCATTTAAACATCCACCCATCATGAGTCCTCAACCACCACCACCCTGGATCACTCTTATGAATTAGTTGATAGTGGAGGAACCATTAATGGTTGGGAAGAGATAGAACACACCCTCAAATCAAGTGATTATTCACAATACAGAAACTCTCCACACTGGACAGCTATACATGTCATTATATTATGGAGGATGAGCAATATATCTTGGTGTATCAAACATCCCCTATCTCTTAAAAGGCTAGGGATATGAATGCCTTAACTCATAGACCAATAATACAATGTTATACATGTCAAGGTCCCCACCAAGCCAGCGAGTGTCAATACAAGAAACTAGCCAATTAGCTAGTGGCCTACAAGAAGTGCCAAGGACATCACTTTCTAAAGGATTTCCCCTTTAAGTAAGACCAACCCCACCACTAGCTACTACCACCGATTTGGGTGTACCATTGTGCTGTGGCTGAAGGGTGGATCATCTCTACAAAGATTATTTGATGCAAAGGACCCTTAGAACGACTGTAGATCCTAAGACTAGCATTGATTTACTGAGTATCAAAAAGGGCCAATTACGTTTTTTGTCCGTATGTAATAACCAAGGCCTATGCTAGACCTTCTAGCAAAGAACTCTACAAGAGAAACAAAGCCATTACATACCAACCCAAGGAGACAAGCCTTACAAGTGTAGTATAAGTAGGGAAGGGATTTGATAGGGTAATAAGTCAAAGTAGGTCCAACAGGACATATCCACCCTATCTACCTCATCCTTTTCTCATCATACCCCCTCGGCTAAGAACATAATCATCCAACTACCTAAGAGAATGGATGGTACTAGGGAGATGTTGAATTATAGAAAACCTCCAACCTCTATAGGACAAGGTGAATACCTAGACATAGTTATTGAGAAACAATGCCTCGGTGAGGCACATTTGGTGCATGATTTTAGCAATAGTCTAGTACTGGCAATTACTATCCATCCAAATTATCAAACCTTCAATAGAGCCCCTAAACCACCTCCTATACTTGAAAAAGTGGAAGAGGAAGGATCATGTAGTTCATCAAGAGGATGGTGTAGATTTCACCATTTAGATAGGGCATTAGGGCGAAACACTAACTGTAACCCTAAGGGGTTCTCATGTATATATTCATGATTATCTTCAATACAACATAGTGTATAGTTAGTCTATCCCACTTGCATTATCATGGTATCAGAGTTGAGGTTCTTTATGTGAGAGTTTTCATGAGAGAGAATGCAACTCTTGCTTCATCAAGTCAACAAGGCCTCCCTTTGAGGTATCTTTTTCTCTTTGAGATTTCATCTCGTAGAGCTTTCTCCATCTTCGATTTGAAAATAAAGAGCTCATGCTTTTGATTTCTAGAACTTCAGATATGTTCATTTTAATGTTCCTCTCTTCTTGAGTTCCTATGTGAGGTACATTTTTGAGTTCCTGAGAGGGATTTCCTTGCTCTAAGGTTCTTTTGTTAATTGAATGTTTTTAATTTTCCACTCATCCTCTAGTTTTATGCTACTCATCAAGGCCTCTTTGATCGCTTTTTCTTGGTGATTTAGTGGCACATACAATGGCCAAACAATTGCCATCACTAGACTCCAAGTATCCCATAGCTAGCCAATGTTGCTCCGCTAACAACAGAAACAACACAAGTTTGCAGCCCCGCAAAGAAAACAATCAACAAAAGAAAAGTAGAAGAAGGTGTGAGGCAAAGGTAGTTAACATTCAAGTAGTGGTCAGCATGAAGAACCTCGGCAACAAGCTTGCTAAATGTCGGTCTCCAAGCTGAGCTACAGTACCTCGTACGTATGGCACCCTGCGAAGCCCTAAGAGGAGAAGAAAGACAATTCCCAAGATTTTTGTTGGGGTATAACAAACACCATTGGAGGCTATGGCATACCTAGCCTAGTCAAGCAGTGAAATTCAAGGCAAAGTTTCTAGTCCTTCGGTGCTAAGGGGAAAGGTGAAAAATAGAGATGCCCTCAAATGGTCAGGACTTTACTTTGAAATTTTTCTATGCGGGCATTTAGAGAATTTCACATAGGGTTCTCATGGGTAGACACTCTCATTAGTACATGGGTAAGCCTCCAGCACAGAGCAACATGCCTCCTCTAGCATGGAGTCATCAACATTACACAATTGATGATACACTACTCATGACTCTGGATGTGATCCATTAGGTGGAAAGAGAATCTACTTCAAGACTTCATTGCCAAAGGGTATGTAATCATAAATGGTGCTGACTCAAGAATTGGTCTTGAGAGATTGGACATAGATGTTCCACATGTTAGCATGTGCCAACCTTCATAATCTGATCCTATACATTTGAATCTAAGCCCTTAGCAATATGAGGCACATTTGACTATAAGTTGTTAGCACAAGGCACTCCATCTATGTTAGCGCATTCACAGATGGATCTAATTCCATTTATTGTCATGCCAGATGATGGCAGATATTCAATAGGAGTTTATCATTGATCATGTAGATTTCTAGTAGGTAAATCCTCAGTATGAGGCTCTCACATATCTAGTACAATATTTAATTGTGAAACATATCTAGCATATCTTGCTGTGATAAACATGGCACAAAACTTGCCATAAAATATCTAGTTGTAAAAAGTATCTCTAGAATTGCTCTAGAATCCAAAAATAGTTATAAAGTACTTTGGAGTAGGCTAGGTGTACCAACCTTGTAAGATCACTCAAGATATAAGCTCCATGTCTCCTCAATCAGTGGTGGCTATGTTAAAGAACCAACACCGTGCTTGGCTTGGGCCAATAGGAATGTATGATAGCTCTACATGTCCTCACCATGTGGTGTGCTAGGAAATAGCCTTGCTCTATGGCTACCTACATGTGTAAGTGAGAAACTAACACAATGGTCAACATGGGGGAGTGAGCTAGTCTATGTGCCATGGTGAGTCTGCAAAGGGAAATGTGTTTTGCACAAAGAATTAGCACATTTATTGACATGTGCTAATGGGATGGTTGCATTCCACCATGAGACCATGAATTACCATGAGTCTCACATCAAAATCCAGTGCTCATTGTGGTACAGAAGTGGTACACATGAGCTATTGGCATAGTCTATGTGCAACGAAATGCTATATGTCCACATCAAGAGCCAGTTTTGGTCCATATAGAACACCCAGCTAGTCCATGTGTGCCACTATGAGCTAGTGAAGTGAACCATGTGACATGGCAAAGAACCAACAAGGCCGTTAACATGACATGAGTCATGGAATTGGTTCAAGTGTGCCATTATGATTGTATCAAGTGGAGACTTGTATGATTCCATGTGTTTGCATTTAGAACATGAACGAGGATGCGTGCGACTACTAACTAGCAAGACAGATGACAACTAGCAAAATCATGTTCAAAATGGTTTCATGATTGACAATAGCAAATCATGCTTTGACTCTATAGTGTAGTGCAAGAGGGGGATGTGGTACTATTGCTAATGAGAGGGGGGAAGAATGATAGCGGAAGTGAGAGGGAGAGAGAGAGAGGAGTGCACACGATATAGCTACCTATACACTATGTTGTATTGAACATAAACATGGATTTATACTTAGGGTTAGGGTTAGGGTGAGGGTTTGCTCCTAATGCCCTATAGGTATTGTCCAAATCGTGATGAGAAGGAAGTGAATTGAGAATCACATGATGGAGACAATAGATGAAGGACAAAGTGATGTGATAGATGATAGATAGATAGTGAAAGATACATGCCACATATAAAGGCTGGGCAAGGGCTCTCACCACCTCACAAATGAAGTCATGCTAGAGAATCTAGCCACACCTACCTCATAGGTGGCACACCTACCACATAGGTGGCACACTAGTGATGCACCATACAGGCACACATATGGTCACACTACACACACTGTCCTACATTCAATAATTTCTAGACGATATGCTAAGCCCATAATCAATTTGTTCTAACACCCCCCCATAAATTGATGACCTCACCCTCGGCAGTAGTACATGGGATGCTCCAAGGCTTGCCCACCATCATGTGGCAACACTCATGGCCCCAACCTGTCACTCAGTCCTAGGAATCTTGGTTTACAAGTCGATGGTGTCACTAGAACTACCTAGTATATGGACATCAAGCATAGTATATGGACATCAAGCATACTCAACTGACTAGAAAAGAAAACATATCATTTTAGGATGGACTATTCATGGATGAGTACCTTATTTACTCAAAACACATAAAGATTCATTTATGCATAGCAAGGGTAGAGAACCCATGGTAGAAAAAATATTTCTCTCTCGAGTGAGAGATGTCCTCCGCACAACTGCTACATACAAAGGTATGCACATTCCGCCGTCCGAATGAAGTGTAGATGAAGCTCTCGGCATGAATGGACTCAAAGGATATGTCGATGACAGCCATAGGAGCAGCTGCGTAGAGCAATCACAGCAAGACTCTCAAAATGACGACACTCCAGCAATATGTAAACCAAGAGGATTCCAAAATCTACCCACAAAATCAAAGCAGATCTTTGATTTTAAGAACAATGTATCAGCTTCAGATCAAGGCAACTTCAGCAACAACAGTTGAAATGGAAACTACATATTTTGAAGGTATAAATCTGTGTGTGCTTTCCTTCAAGTCTCAGGTCTCCTTAACAAAATCCTTCCAGGCCGCATGCTGACATATTGAACTCAACAAGCAGTATGAGAAGGAAGAAGGACGCAGATCAAAAGCCTTCAAGTTACATGCAAGGTTGAGTAACTACAGTTTTCACAGATAGGAAAGGTTGAGCAGCATCTCAATCTCAGTCCAAGACCACACTAACGAGAGATCAAACATGACTGCGCTCAATAAGATCGTGATGCATCTTCTCCAGGCGGCGCTCAAGTTGCATAGCTATGCAGCTTCCAGTAGATTTAGACCTTTTATGCCCACTATTGCAAGTCATCAAAATAACAGCATTGAGAAGAAACTTGTCACTTATAATCTCAAAAGTAAGTAGCCTGGAGCAGTCGCAAAAACAACTCGCCTTTCTGCTATAAGCCACATCCAGTAGGCTTCTCAAGGCCATCTTGCTGCTCTCCCATGCGTAGAAACGATTGCTGAACTGCTTACATAGAAGACTTGGTGCTAATACGTGAGCATGTTACTAGTGTCCTTCATGGAGTAGCAAACTTGTAGTGAAACTCTCGCTGCTTACAAGATTGACTAAGTGCGGATTTTCATGGCTCCTTCCGAAGCTTGATGGCTGCTTAGTGTTATTTGGAAGTTTTGCCCGCAATCCAAAGTCACACTTGAGTATCACTGAGACTCGTTGATATAATCAGCATAGCTCCTAAGGCTTGGGTGAGCTAACAAAAGAAGAACTCGATTAAATATTATATCTGCAGCTAGTCTTCAAGCAAAAACAATAGCATACACTCAAGTAGGAATGTCGATCCCTTCATTCTCGCACAGAGTGCATCAACACAACATCACCTCCACAGCCTTTAGCTCATCAAATCGAGCTCTGATACCAATTGTCGGAATCGTGATGAGAAGGAAGTGAACTGAGAATCACATGATGGAGACAATAGATGAAGCACAAAGTGATGCGATAGATGATAGATAGATAGATAGTGAAAGATACATGCCACATATAAAGGCTGGGCAAGGCCTCTCACCACCTCATAGATGAGGTCATGCTAGAGAATCTAGCCACACCTACCTCATACGTCGCACACCGACCACATAGGTGGCACACTAGTGACACACCATACAAGCACAGATATGGTCACACTACAGAGAGTGTCCTATATTCAATAATGTCTAGACCATATGCTAAGCCCATAATCAATTTGTTCTAATAGGTATGTTGCAATTTACACCATCCTCACTCCTCTCCCTCTCTCCCTCTCTCACTTCCGCTATTAAGGAATAGAAAGACACAATGAAAAAGTGGGAGAAGAAGGAGGATGAGGATGAGGAGATGTTGGTGCTACGACTAGGAGTGGCACTAGAGATAGTGGAGAAGGTGGAGGTGATGGTGTTGATGGTGACAATATAGGTGATGGTGGTAGTGGTAGTCATGTTGGTGACACTAGGAGTGGTCATAGTGAGAGCTTAGAAGGTGATGTGATGGCAGTGGTGTGGTAACCTGCTCATGGTAGAGAAGCTGCAAGGTAGAATTGGAGGTGGAGGAGGAAAGGTAGAGGAGAATGGTAGGTGTTGGAGGAGTAGAAGATAAACATATAATGTATCATTTGGTAGTCCATGTCCTCATCCACGTCAACAAATGAACTTGGTGCACTCGTGTAGGTTGATAGTTTGCAATAGGATAGGCCACCTTCCAAAAAAGGTAGGAAATTGGAAATGAACGACACGTAATTTCTGGTCTCTTTCTTGCTTCCAAGTTCCTAACTACCATACGAGTCCAAGGAAAAGATCTATGAAACTTTGGAGGTGCCGTAGAGCCAAATTCTTATCTTTTTTAATGAGATAATGTAAACACGAAACGTATTACAAAATATGCATGATAGAAAACAATGTATTGCAACAGCATGCTTGCCCTAGCTCCGGCTTTCATATGTTATTGACTGATGGGATGCATGCAATTCATGACACATCTAGAACAGAAAAATAACAAGACTGAGAACTAGCTTTCCAAAGCGTCCGTCATTACATTAACCAACGCATGATCGAGGTATATACATACCGTAATAATATTGTAATGAAGGAAAGGCACACAACATTCAACAACTAGGAAGGTTTGATTATAAGGAGACTGAAAGTTTGAAACGTAGTATATTACTTCAACACGGTGTACAACCAATGAGCAGGAAACTGGTGCTGATAAGGAACGTTATTCGGACTGATAAACAGCAGAGTAGCTACTAATGCGGCTACTCTTATGTAACTGATAGTCTGTATTCTGGAAGAACTGATAGTCTGTATTCTGGAAGGTTGAGCATTCGTCTCTTTGCATGACGCAGCATTGGACCGTCCATCACCAGCTCTACACATCAAGCTGTCAAAAACAACAACGACAAAACGTTAAGGAGATTGCAAATTACCCAGCATAAGCTGCTGTAAGCTTGCAGGCTGCTGCGCTGCAAGTAGAGCAAAGACGACGCACCGTTTTTGTATAGCTCAAGGGTGCCCGTGCCCCGGACCTCCATGGCCCTTGCCGCCTCGTCCTCCTGGTCCTTTAGGTCCCGGGCCTCGAGGTCCTCCAAGAAGTTCACCTCCATGTCCCCCAGGTCCTCCACCTCCGCCGCGTCCAGGACCCTGCCCTCCACGTCCCCCTGGACCTCCTGGGCCGTGACCTCCCGGACCTCCTGGACCTCCTGGGCCGTGACCTCCCGGTCCCCCTGGACCTCCTGGGCCGTGACCTCCCGGACCTCCTGGACCTCCTGGGCCGTGACCTCCCGGTCCCCCTGGACCTCCTGGGCCGTGACCTCCCGCATCTCCTCCGCCACCTCCTGGGCCGTGACCTCCGGAGCCTCCCGGACCTCCCGGTCCCCTACCAGCATCCGCCCGCCTCGACATTGCGACGACCAACACTAATAGCACCACACATGCAAGGAGATTCGTGTGCTTCGCAGCCATGGATGATCGCTATTTATTTGAAACTCTTACCTCAAAAGTTTACACTGAAATGGGATGCATATGTCGAAGTTCATTTGTAGAATTTATAGCCTCCAGAGATTGGGCTGATGGACAGCTACAGAATACATGTCATGTCCGACTCGACAATTCTTCCTTTTGCAGAGTGCGCGTCACAAAGGTAGAGTACGTAACCGCGTAGAGTGAGACGAGTAGACGTTCGTCCAACCAGCAGCGACAAGTGTGCAAGCACCGGCGAGGACGGCACCGACCGTCTATCATGTGTTCCAGCCCAGCGCCGACCATGCTTGTGCTACTGCGTCGAGGAACTTATTGATCATGTAGCTGATTTTGATTCCATAGTTAGCACAAAGACAATGTGTCATAGCCACGGGAAGGCGTTGCTGATTTGTGTTCTGCTTGCTCTCAAGACTCTAGAATCACAAGGGGCGTATGGATTGTGGGTATTTTTGGCCTGTCCTATGAGTGACGATTTGGTCTTGCAAGGGAAAAATCCTATTTTTTTTGGTCACGATTTCGTCTTGAAAGGAAAAATCCTATTTTTTTGTTTTTTGGGTTGTTCAAAATTCCCATTGGCGGCTCCTAACCTTGGTAATGATTTTGGGCCATTCGCATTTACTCCTCTAGGCACACTCGTAATCTCCTTGCATTTCACCTTCATCGTCCCTTTCTTAATTTTGGGGCCTTTCAAAATCCTTTTTTTTTTGGGGGGGTTGTTCGAAATTCCCATTGGCCGCTCCCAATTATGAGTTTTGGTCCATTCGCACTTACTCCTCTCGGCACACTCCTAATCTCCTTCTTGCTTTTCACCTTCATCGTCCCTTCGTGAATTTGGGGCCTCCAATTTAATGCTTGTTGTGTGCATTTCACTCAGGCAAAGGCATGCCTGATGAATAATATATATATCATTCACCTTGTTTGTGTACGTGCTCGAATTTTGTGATCAAAAAGTCGTATTAACCATCATTAGTGGTAATGGTGGGTGTTAAGGTCTTCTTAGCACTAAACTCTATTTAGTGGAGGTAGTTAGGTGGACTGATGCTTAGTTCAATAGGACATTAAGGTTGGGTGAGGGATACCCTATTTCCCTCATCCAACCCTTATCTCTTTCTCACTTGGTTGCTCCTCTTTTGCTACCCCTCCGCCTCTTGCCTGCACGTCTGTGTGGTGCTTCATTTCTCGTGCTCCCTTGTCTCTGGCTCACACTCATCCTTCTTGCACATATGTTAATGCGGTGGCTCTTCTCTGTCACACAACAGCGCAATCTTGCTTACTATTCGCAAGTCATTGTTAAGGAGCATGTTGAAGAGGGCGATGGCAGCATGATTGTGGTCTGAGGTGGCTCGATTACTGTTTGTTGGGTTGGCTTCCTTATGCTAGCCAAGTCATGCTCATTTCTCTATTCTCTGTGTTTGTTTGCAGGGTCCTTAAAGTGAAATAGAAGTTTTTGCAGTTGAAAAGAATGGTGCATGCAGTGCGATCAGAGTTTAGGGTGGGGCTTTTATGTTGTTCTCCACATCGCATTATTCGGGTGTTCTCTTTATGGTATTTGGGCTATTTTGTTGTTTTTTCATGGCTTATCCTCTCCTTTAACATATATCCAATATTCTCTAACAATTTATTGTGTTTGCAAGGTGGGAGAAGATTCGAAAATCTAGACGGTTACTTGATTTGTCAGTGCTGACATTTCGGATACCTCTACCTCTCCTTTTGGCAGCTCTCTCTCTCTTTCGTAGACTCTATATAAGATCTTTTCTAGTTCTACATGTCTCTGTCTCGGTTTATGTTTCCCTCATCTATCTTTTCTTGCTTCGATTCAGACGTTGTCATGGCTGACATTGAAGGTGTGGATTCTCTTATGAACTATTTTGGTCTGTGAATGAATGGTTGTAGAGGTTATGCCATTATGGAAATGATGCTTGCTTTTGAATAAAGATTCATTGTCCTTTCCATACGAAACTCTGCTCTGTTTTTTGAGTGATGCTCCATACTCTATGACACTCTTCTCATCCATGAGGGGTGTGTGACAGGACAAGGAATATCTGTGCCTATGCTCTTATTCTTTGAAATGTCTATCTGGTTTAGCGGGTTGGTGTGGACAATGATGTTGCTTACATGTCTACATTGAAATCGTCAGAGTTGTACTTTTGGAGTCCGTTGGACCTTTGTAGAGTTGGAAGGTCGCCTTGAACATAGTGCAATCATCGCTTACGCTCGCTTTTGTATTGTTTTAGATTTTTCTCATGATCCAAACAGGGTGTTTGTGCATTGAGGTTGTTCTTCTGAAGTATGCAGATTTACAAAGTTTTGTCATTCTGTCACTCAAATAGGGATCTCTCTATTACAGTGACTCTATCCCTTCTTACCTGAAAACATATGCGTGTCTGTTGTTGTTCATTCAAAATATTGATGTGGTGCAACTCCTTGTGTAAAGTTTCCTCACATTTAGTGGTAGATTTCTCTCTTCGAGCATGTGTTCATCAATTATGCTTACTATTGGAAGTCATTTGCTGATTATTTACCATTGGGAGTCATTTATTTTTTCTTTTAGACAGTGCTTATAAGCAAGTCTAGTAGTTAGGATGCTTAATGATAGCATAGATACTATGCAAAAGAAGTGGTTGAACATGAAAATAACTTGGTGGTGTATAATAATTGCCAATGAATATTAACATGGACACATTGCATTGATTTAAAGGTATGGGTGGTGAGCATTAAAGTAAGGTGTTCTCTATAATATTCATTTTTTCACAATCAATGGATAGTTTTTACTGGCAGAACTAGAAGTTTCATATAGCAGTCAGTTGGCAATTTTTTACTGTGGTAGATACTTTGGATATTGTGATGTGAGCTCAATTTTTTGAATGGTTAAATTATTTTGATAGCCAGTAGGCAGTTTGTAATTGGCAGTTCTAAGTAAATAAATTATTGACCCACACTTTTTTGACAGTGGACAGTTGAGAAACTGATAGTATTAGTTTATTTAAGTTGTAAAAAATGTTCACTTTGGAGTGCATGCCATAGGATTACAATTATGAAATTTCTTTGGTAAGAGCTTGTGTGACTTGTGACAGAAAGATATAGTAGATTCCTTTCAAGTGACTTCTACAACATAAGTGGTAGTAGTGTATTTGTGAACTAGGTGGAAGCATGGTATAGTGGCACTGTGACATGAAGTTGGGGGTAATAAACTTTGCGCACATCTTCACTTCCTACTGGTTTCGAACTGAGTGATAGAGATAGTTATCACTGGGAAAGGGACATTAAAAAGAAGCTTTTATACCAAGAGACCATGCCATACTTTCCTCCCTTAAATGAGAATGATGATGGTAACATCCCAAGTGATGTTGTTCTCAAGCATAGGGAGAAGGAAAGGATTAGCGAAGGCCATAATCTCAGCAAGCCGGTTTGTGCCAAAGAGAAGAGCAATACATTATTAAAAGAAGATATTGCAGCTCAACATGTCATGAACTGATATATATCGAGGAGTTTGAAGGGGATGATTGGGTTGGATGGGTAGGTTCCAAGGAAACATTGCACCTCCTTCATAGACACCTTTACACTTAGCTCAAAACACTCTCCAAACTATCATAAGACATAGAGACCCATAGCTTTCAGTAGAGACATGATATAAAATATTCAATCACATATTGAGATGCATCTTTAAATGGGCTTCGCTCTGATATAAGTTCTGTAAGAAACAGAGAAGCAGTCAAAAAGATATGGGCAGTTTACTAGATGGGGGTTAAAATTTGTCTAAAAAAGAAACAGTCACTCACACAGAGTCATAGATTTTTGGTTTGACATCTAATACAATAATTGAAGACATAGGATTCTCCTTGACGAGAGCTTCTCACTTATATAAGTTTCGTCCAAATCGGACCACCGAGCGAAAAGTTATGAGCAACATACTCACAGGGGGTCAAGCTATCATGAAAAACACCTACTCCTTCTACTGGTGCTGACTTGGGAGAATACTACCTCCATGCTTAGACTTCATGAACAATCCAAGTCCCCTAGAGGTTGCCTAGGAAGTGAGGAAGAGCCCCCTTTGTGGCTTGGGAAATAGATAAACCATGTATGCACAATGAGTGGCTGAATAGACAACACTTCGCTTTTTGGAAGAGAAAGGAATGGAAAAAGGGAAGAGGCACTCAAGTGAGAGAACCTGAAGTGACCTTCATTACCAATAGAGTGAGAATCCACTATAATGCAACTCAAAATACTACAAACACAAGGGAGAAGAAGAGGTTTCATATGTACAAGAGGAAGTGGATCTCCAAGACTACTCATAGAGAGAGAATGAACTAGAGAGAGATAGAGTCAAGAGTCTACATAAGAGAATATCTACAAGAGGGAGAGAAGGCTCATGGAAGAGGCTTGAGGGGACTAGAGCTACAACAACATGAGGCCTAATGGTGGAAGAGATGATGAAAAAGGGAGAGGAGGGCTCCTTCACCCATTTACAATTGCTGCTTGTAGATTCCTTTCCCCATCAATCACATAAGTCTGTATGTCACCATCCATACTTTTTGGCTACTCTTGCCATGTGTCCCATCAAAAGATGCTCAAGACTCATAAAATATTGAGAAAGTCAAGAGTCTCCTCACATGGAGCCCATAGGGACCCTCTCTTTTCTATATGTCCACATCCTCCTTATTCCACATAGGAATTCTAGAAGGATTCCTCTTGACTGCACACTCCTCCGCATGCCTTCGACACGCTTGGCATGTGGCCTCTCTTATATTATTGAAACACATGGACATGAGCCCACCTCTTTATATGACTCACTCTTCCTATTTTCTAAAAACCCCATAATATCCCATACAGAAATAACTCTATCACCCCATATGAAGGTATTTATCATTCATACACATGGTATTTACAATGATCCATTCCACTCATCCCCTCAATCCCATACAATATCTTAGAAAACAGAAATAAGTGAGAGCCACTAGGCTATCACTTGATACTCAAACTCTTATCAAACATAGAAGAAAACAATACCAATGCCAAATAAAAAATATCAATTTTTGGTGTCACATCTTCCCCCCCCCCAAGTAGATCCTCTTGTGTGACAGAGAGGGTCTGCTAGCCCTCAAGGTGGTCAAGCATAGAAGAATTTAAGGAGATACTCATTGGTGCATCCGTGTATCACCATGCCATCAACATCCTCAAGCTGATAGTAGGTTCCATTTGTGAACTTCTTTTTGACTCGATATGGTCCCTCCCATGGGCCGATAAACTTTTTGTCTAGCCGCTTGTCCAGATGGCTATCAAATCTCATGACCAAATCTCCTTCTGCAATATCTTTCTTCTTGCCTAATTTGTGTTAAAACGGGCCTTGCGCCTTTTTTGAGAAGCTTCCAAGTTTTTTAAGGCCTATAATCTTCATTCATCCAAGTCTTCTAGCTGTACCAAGTGTTGAGCATAGGCATCCTCCTATCCTCCTTTTCTTGCAACAACACTGCGAAGACTATGTATCTCCAATTCAATGGGCAAAATGGCTTCTATTCCATACAGTAGTTGGAATGGTGTAAACCCAATAGCTAGCTTGTGTGTGGTTCTCTAAGCCCATAAAAATTCTACCAAGTGCCTATCTCAATGCCTTTTCTTAGTATTTGCAAGCTCTCCCATTGAATTGCACAACAATCCATTTGTTTTTTCAGCCAAGCCATTACATTGGGGATAGTATGGCATGGACATGCTATGATTTATCTTTAGCTTATGCACCAGATCTTTAATTTATAGTTCATTTCTAAAAGAGGTTCCTCCATCAGTGAGAATTTCCAAAGGACAACCAAAGCATGAACAAATTTGATCAAGGAGAAATTTTGCAATTGTGCTTGCCTTGCTATTGGCTATGGCCTTCGCCTTTGCCCATTGAGTCGCATAATCTGTGGCCACCAATAAATAATGCTTGCCCTGAGATGAGCAAGGGAGTGGTCCCACAAAGCCCAACCCCCACCTCTCAAATGGTCCATATGCTGGAATAGGCTTCAAGGGCCCAGGAATCAACTGTCACCTTCCAAACTTTTGGCATACTTTACAACCTCGACACCATTCATATACATCCTTTTGGAGGTGTGGCCAAAAGTAGCTTGCATTAAGAGTTCTCCTAGCTGTGCTCGTTGAAGCAAAATGACTGGAGCATTCATGACACATTTCTAGGATTCTCCTAGTCTCCATGGGATGGACCACCCGACGGAGCACCTTGTCTTTTCCCAATTTATAAAGAATGTCATCAACAATAGTATAGGGACAAGCCTTCCTTACCAATCTCTTCTTCTGTTGTGGAGTTAACCCTCGAGGAACCATGCCTTCTTCCACATATTGCTAAACATCTTGGAATTTTGGCCATCCAGTGTCTACCAAAGAAACCACTCCCCAGTCTTGTACTACAATGGCTTGAGTAGCTAGCTCATCTGCCCTTTGATTTTATTTTATGTTTGTATGAACAAAATTGCAAAAATCAAATTGACTACATATTGCCATAGCCTTTTGATTAAGCTCCTTCAAATGAGGACTTCTTGTCTTGTAATGCCCTTGCATTTCCTTTATAATAAGTTGAGAATCTCCTCTTACTTCCAATTCTTTAACTTGACTTTGAAGAGAACCCTTCAGACCAAGAATCAAAGCATTATACTCAGCTGCATTGTTAGATGTGGTACTTGGAAGCTCTTGTCCTCTAGTCCATACTTCTTGACCTTCATAATTCATCAAGACCATCCCCTCGGCTCCTTGTTGGCGTGAAGGACTAAAAGCCCCATCAAAATACAAGAAAAAAGCTATTGGTGGTGTCTCCATTTCACCATTAATGTCCTCCTTATATTTATTTTCTTCTCTCAGATCCTGCGATCCTATGAGCAAATCTGCCATAGTGGACCTAGTCGTATTTTTAGTGATAAAATAGAAAGAGGACTCTTGAAGCTTTGACAACCATTTTGCAAATCTCCCCCCAGGATTAGGCTTGCAAACTAGATATGCTAATACAAATTGAGAGGTAAGGAAGAAAAATGGTCGAGGTAATAAATAGGAGCAAATTTTTCTGACTAAAAACACCAAAGAGAGAGCTTGCTGCCCCATTTCTTCATACCTTGTTTCCATCTCTGTAAGTTGCTGGCTAGCATAATAGATGGGTTGCATTCTACCTACCTCTCCTTTTTGTAGCAATACAACACCAACTGAATGCAAAGATACACTTGGATTTACATAAAAGTCTTGAGACTAATCAGGGGGCTTCAATATTGGGCCCTTACTCATGGCCTCCTTAAGTTGCTGAAAAGACTCTTATTGCTCCATACCCCATTGGAAAGAAACACCATTAACACTCTCAGGACTTGGCAATGCCATGATTGCTTGAACCTTGTCAGGATCCATTTGCAGGCCTTCTTCAAACACAATATGCCCAAGTAAGACTACTTTTGTTTGAGCCAAATGACACTTGCTAGGATTTAGACACCCTTTTGATTCATCAATCCTAGGTAGCTAAGGCCATCTTTAACTTCTCCATGTGATCTATGCGCTGAGAATGAATGCAAAAATCATCCAAAAACACCCTTATGAACTTTCCCAAGTAAGGCTCGAGCACTTGACTCATGAACCTTTGAAATGTAGCTGGTGCATTGGTCAACCCAAAAGGCATCACTCTGTAAGAAAAAACTCCCCAAGGTGTGACAAATGATGTTTTCTTTTGATCTTCCTCCCGAATACAAATTTGAAAGTACCCAGAATACCCATCACATATAGAATACATCTCATGCCCTGCTACTTGGTCTAGTATTTCATCTTGGAATGGCAAGGAAAATGATCCCTCTTAGTGCATGCATTCAAAGGACGAAAGTCCACACAAACCCGCCACTTATTTCCTTTCTTTTATCATTTTCCTACAAAATCAATTCTCTAGTATCCCACTTTTAAACAGCCTTCACATTGTGTAGCCAGGGCCTTCCCAAAATCAATGGATAGGCACGTGCATCTGGCTTAGTCAGGATCACCTGAAAAGTAGTCGACACAGAAATTCCACATACATCCACTTCTAGATTCTTCATAACTCCCAAGGTCTTTACCCTAGTGTTGTTAGCCAATTTGATGCGATAAGGAGAGGTAGTACTAGAGTATTTTAAATCAACATCTATCATGGTCTTCTCACTCATGACATTAATCGATGCACCTCCGGAGATATTGTAATATCATAAGCTTTGAGCCTCGTATCTATCACTTCGGCTAATGATTTTGGTAGATTATTGTAAGACAAATGGATTGTTATAAGACACTGGTAGTTTGGGACTTGTTAGATTGAGTGGATCAAAACTTTTATTGAGACTATTGTATTCAGGGAATGAAGAAAAACACAATCAAGAACAAAGATGAATGCAAAGTGCCCCCTACGGATGCAAACCCAACCCCTAAACCATGGACATGAGAACTTCTACATATGTTTGGTCCCATCATCTTAAAATTGTTTGTCATGTTCCAGAACTGAGAAAATCGGGCCATAAGCACAACAACACAAAGCACCCATAGACGTGTTTCCTTAACTTCAAAAAAAACTTACGGGCGCGTTCACATCTATTTACACGTCTACACACCCACGTCTATAGGCGCGTCTATATAACAGACATACGTGCCTATAGACACGCTGATGATAGACGCGCTTTTAGACGCTCTATAGAAATTTTTAAAAAAATAGAAAGATGCATACATAGACACACTTATAGATACTCTACATAATCTTTTTTTTAAATAAAATAAGAATTTTGTGTGGTTGAACAGAATGCTGTGTATGTTGTGTATGCTATGTGGTTACAAGAATCCCATTTCCACATTGTGCAATTCAATTCTTACAGCCAACCACATTTTAATAAGCATGGTTCCAAGCATGTCTATACCCGACGATTACAATTCCGAATAAAATATTACAACTTCAAAACATTTAGTTCACAAGGCATTCATTAATAGAACGTTGCATAAGGAAATTGAAAGCCAAAAAAATAAAAGAAGTGTATATTAATTCATAGCCCAAAAAGTGCTTGTATGTACATATAGCACGAAGCCAAGCCACATCCTGTGGCTTCAAAAATAAGAGGAGTGTATACAAGAGAGGCATGAAGCAAAGCCAATGGCTTCAAGTATAAAAAAGAGTAGCTAGCACTACTTCTACAACTAATCTAAGTTCTCTGCGTCCTCGCTCCCTTCTTCGATCCCTTCTTCCTCCTAATCAGCCCTAGGGCCCTATAAATGAGGGACAACATGTAACAATGTATGAAAAATCAAATCTTTAGAGCTTGGATGAGGTAATGCAAGACCCCTCGGGTCCAAGGGCTCTGAAGCCCCATTCACTAGTGTGGCCTCTCCCAACTCTCCTGCACCTTTGGTTGCATCCAGGCTAAGAGGTACATTCTCCAACATGTTCGGATGTTTAGGCTGAACAGAAATGGCAGACATGGAGAACCCCTTTGCTGGTATGTTTGCAAGTGCCAGGAAGGGAAGGTTAGCAACATCCAACTCCCAAACCATAGACTAGGATGGAAACCACTTCGCAGACCTTAGACCCTCCTCCTTTGCAAGACCTCCCCAATGGGAATGCATGGACGATGAAAATGTATGGATGAGGGAACTCCAAGGGCAAGATCCCAGTCGAGGGGATGCGAGAGGCTTCTAAGGAGGGGTTTCTTATGAACCCCCAATAGCCCATGTGCCACCAACTTTTGTCAACTATGGGGCACCATAGTTCCAACCTTATCACCCATTGCATGGAACCACTGTTCCCATGCCCCAAGATCCACCTCCTCTAAGAGTACGTCCATTTCCATTCATACCCGTTGCACCAATGAATGCAAGCCTTGGCACATTCATTCCAATGCCAGTATCAGCAACTACGTGGATACCACCACCAGGGCCATGCTTAAGGCCAACTCTACGTCTCATTAGGCCCACAACAACACTGTCCCCACCAGCTACTCAAATAGTGTTAACTAATGAGGCAATGTGCATCTTGGTGAATGCCCTAGGAAGGGGGGACACACCACCTCCACCTGCCCCAGTGTTTCCCATAGGAGTTGGAATCCCTCAAGGAGCCAACCCATAGCTATCTCCAAGTTAATGACCAAATTCCTTGGAGAAGGAGACCCGATCTCCCACGTGGAGCGATTTGAGCAAATTTGTGAAGCTTCTGGTTCTCCTGGGGACCTAGAAATGGCCAATGCATTTGGTTGTAGCTTGGATGGCAAAGCACACCAATGGTACAGGGCTCTCACCCTAGAAGAGAAAGTCAACTGGAGACATTGAGAAAGGCCTTCATTGTGGGGTTCGCCCCTAGCAGGAGAATGCTTTAATAACTCACCTACAAGCATACAAAGACTGCATGGCCTCGAAGTACACTGACATGAAAGGGGTGCCTTTCGAAGTAGTACAGCACATGATCCCCATGCTAGATGATGCCAAGTTGGTACGTCAATGCCCCTACCCTATGAATCCCAAATATGCACTCATAGTGAGGGAGGAAATCTAGAAAATCATAGATGCAAGATTCATTTATGAGATTGAGCATACGGACTGGGTATCACCCATTGTGATAGTCCTGAAGAAAAAATGGAAAAATTGGAGTATGCATGGATTTGAAAAAGGATAAAGCTGCTACAGTTAGAACATGTTTTGGAAAGGGTAGCAGGATTTGAAAGGAAGCCTATATCTTCCTAGATGAGTTTTCGGGTTACAAGCAAGTGTCTATCACTCCACAAGACCAACTTAAAATGGCCTTTGCCAACTAAGTGGGGTATGTATGTGGCTAGGGTGATGATATTTGGATTAACCAATGCCATTGCCACATTCCAATGGATGATGATCATGGTATTCAAATAATATTCGAGAGTGAGCCACAACTTCATCTCCCAAGAGGTATGGGAAAAGCTATAGGTACCCCTAACTCTCACCATCGCTTCGGTAAGGGCTATCAACGGCCAACTCATACAAACCTTGGGTTTTGTGAGTTTAAGTCTAATGGTTGTTCACCACGTAGTAAAAATACGCTTTTATGTTCTCCCACAAAATCAACTGATGGCAAGATCATATTGGGAAGAAGCTGGTGCTACACTATGAACTATCAAATCAACTGATGTGCCCAAACTACTTCACTCACAAACAGTGGTCGAACGGTAGTAGTCCCACCATGTGGACCAAGTCATGCTCCTTCAGGTCCACCCTCGCTGGCCCATGAGAGTGAAGTTACATAAGAGGGAAAACCAGAAGCCCCATCACCTCCAACCCCCCAACAAGAGTCACATTCCGAAGGGAGAAGAAGGACAACCACACTGACAACCCGGTGCCATTACTTATTTCACCACCGTTGCTGTCCTCTACTCAAGGAAATCATGAACAACAAGTACAAGAGGCCATCCTATGTGCTCAATGCTACTTCAACTAGACCCAAAGACAAGAGGGGTCCAAGAAATACACAAGTCCCTAATTGCTCTAGAGACGTCTCTCTCAAAAGAATCCATGCTCAAAAGAAGATGCTGCCATCTTGTGCTTCAAACTCCAAGATCCAAGCACCTCCTCCATTGTCACAACATCCTGGGCGATCGAGGAAAGAAGGTCTCCTGGGTGCCAAAGATGATTGTACAAACCGCGAAGGTTCTGAATGTAGCAACACAAAAACTGTGTCGACCTGAGATGTAGAACCACAAGAACCTACAGTGAACCAAACGCAGCAAACCAGCCCCAGAGTCTTGAACATGCTCTATTACCAGAAATAGGCCAACTCAACATGAATATCACCAAAAGCAGTAAGGGAGCTGCATAAGAACCAACCCCTATACTGTGGGGTGTTATGCAAGAACCTCCCTCCAAATCTGAAGGCGAACCCTCGAGGCTAATTGCGATTGTACCATCTCCAATGCTATCGTTCTACTCATGAAAGCAAGGGTCTATGCTAAGGGCAGTCACACAAGAACCCACTTCCCACACGGCAATGGACCATCCCACAACAACTAGTCACAATGCCAATGTGCCTCTATTGGCAGACAAGGTAAAAGCCAAGCTGGACACTTGCTTTATGTGGCTTTTAACATGCTATTGGCAGCATGGCATCTGTCCACACTGCATTCCTCATAATCATTGAGTCTAGGTCTAGGTGAGTCAATATGGTTGGCATATCACCCGATGCACCCGCAGCCCACACGTCACTACTGGACACACATACACACACACACATCCACAGTTAGCACTAGGTGATTAGGGTCAATGTTTCCCTTTTGCATTTTTTCACCATCTTGCATGCTAGCCTCACAATCCACCCCACGCTGCACAGGTGCACTCCACCACTACCTATCTTGCACTCACCTCCCCACTCCTTCACACTTTCCCCCTCTTTTCCTTCTCTACATAGTTAGTATCCCACCAGTCATGGGGCTATAGAGTTATCCCCATGGCCATCTCCATATCACACTGACTGTTGCCCAAAACGGTACCCCACCGACTGTCGCCATCGTCAAATCACACCAGTTGTCACCAAAATCTTATCCCATCGACCATTACCAATCATCAAAGAATCACACCGGTCCTAGCCATCTCATATCATGCCGACTATCACCATTCATACTACATCGACTATAGCCATCCCGTACCCCTTCCACTGTCACCATCTGAAGATACCACCAGCCATGGGGATACAAAATCTATATCAATAGGCCCTATCCTGCCAATCATTGCCATAGCAGTTTCCCTATACTCTTGCAAAATTTCCTTAGAATTCTCACAGCCTCTTGCCTGTGAAGATAGTGGGAGAGAGGGAAGGAGTCTCACTTGCAGCTTTCTCACATACACAATGGGGGAATACACACAAAGGTGGAGGCTGAAAACAGTTTTCCTCTTCTTAGTTGTGAAAGCCAAAAAGAACTCTAGTACAAAGAAATAGAAGAACCCTATATGTGGGTCTCAAACCAAACTCAACTAACTAAGGTGGCATACTAACCGAGCCACGAACTAGTGTAGATAAGCATAGCTGTCATCCCACTATTATTCGTGGGCGGTGTACCAACCGCATCTGTAGCTAACAAGTCGGTGACATAAATGCACAACAGTCACCCTGGCATATCACGAGTGGAGCTCGATATCTCAACACTCCCCCTCGAGCTCAATCCCAATCCCTACACACCAAGCAGGTCTCTGAACTTGCGCAGCTTCTCTGCACCCAATGCCTTCGTGAATATGTCAGCTACTTGATCCTCTGTGCTGACATAAACTAGATCAATAAGACCTAGTAAAACCTTCTCCCGCACATAGTGATAATGCACCTCAATGTGCTTTGTTCTAGCATGATAGACTGGGTTATTTGCCAAGTGTATATTGCTCATGTTGTCACAATAAATGAAAACTGGCCCGATGCATATCATAGAGTAGCTTATGCAACCAAGCTACCTCACATGCAGCCATTGCTGCACCCCTATACTCAGCCTCTGTGCTCGACAAGGCAACTGTAGGCTATTTCTTGCTGCTCCAAGTGATTGCAGCACTCCCAAAAGAGAACACATATCCACTGGTAGATCGTCTATCAGAAATACTACCAGCCCAATTAGCATCAGTGTATCCATGCAACTGTATCTGAACCCCAGCCTCATAAAATAGTCCATACTGCAATGTGGACTTCACATACCTAAGTATGCGTCTAGCCGCATCCAAATGCGGTTTCCTTGGAGCCTGCATAAACTAACTTACCAACCCAATAGCATAGCTCAGATCTGGCCTGGTAATAGTCATGTAAATCAAACTTCCTACTATGCGTCTGTACATATTAGGGTCTTCCAGAAGCTCACCTGCATCTGCGCTCAGCTTCACATTCTGCTCCAAAGGAACTGAAATAGGCTTACAGCCTGTCATCCCATATTTGGACAGCATGTCCAGTCCATACTGCCTCTGCAAGAGCTATATCCCACTTGGTAATCTAATCACCTCAATGCCCAAGAAATAATGCAGCTCTCCCAAATCCTTCATCTCAAACTTCTGCCTCAATAGCATTTTCACATGAAGGATATCTTCATCACTATCACCTGTGATGATCAAATCATCAACATAAATGACAAGCAGCATAATCCCTTTCTCTGTTTTTCTCACATAGAGTGAGAAATCTGCCTTGGAAATCTGAAAGCCAATAGTGACAAGATACTGTCCTATCTTGTCAGACCATGCTCTAGGTGCTTGCTTCAAGCCATACAAGGCTTTCTTCAACTTGCAAACAAACTCAGGATGAATAGCATGAACATAACCTGCTGGCTGCTCCATAAAGACCTCTTCTTGAAAATCACCATGCAAGAAGGCATTCTTTACATCCATCTGATGTAAAGACCATCCCTTTGATGCAGCCATAGCAATGGCTGCTCTTACAGTTGCCATCCTTGCAACCGGGCTGAAAGTTTCTTCATAATCAATGCCATATGTCTGTGCATACCCCTTGACAACTAATCTTGCCTTGTATCTATTCACAGAACCATCTGCATTGTGCTTGATCTTAAAAACCCACTTACAGCCAATTGCATTCTTGTCTTTAGGCAAAGGTTCCAATTCCCATGTAGCATTTGCATCCAAGGCATCCATTTCTTCATCCATGGCTTTCTCCCATTTTTCATTTCCCATGGCTTGCTCAAAAGAAGTGGGTTCTGGTCCCTGTATCACTTTGACCATATAGGCATAGTGAATGGTTGTAAATCCATCATATTTCAGCCTATCCACAGGATACCTAACCCTAGTAGACCTAGAAAAATAGGCTCACTTCCAGGTGCTCTCAAAACATCCCTGGTCTTCCTTACTCCAGGTGTAACAACAGAAGGAATACCCAACTCATCATCAATGCTCTGCTCTGAGCCACTGGATTCACCATCCACATAAGAGTGACCTGCATTCACATCAAACATGGGCTGATCTACCTTCTCTTTTCCTTTTTGTGATACCTGCATACCACTATCTGCATTGCTTTGAGGATTCTCCTGATCTCAATCTACCTATCCATGGCGAAGTATGTGAACCACTGCTAGAGGACACTGTAGGTCCACTGATATTTTGTGATTGCTGCTGTGAATTTTGTGCAGCATTACCATTTTGTGCATCTACATCAATCATCACATTTACTGGTTTATACCAGCTGCTCATCTCATCAAAAACAACATCTCTGCTCATTGTGAACTTACGTGTAGAAGGGTTATAGCATCTATACCCTTTTTGCTGTAGAGAATAACCAATAAAGATGCACTTCTCAGCCTTTGGATCCAACTTGGACCTCAACTCATCTGGCACATGAACATAGGCAATGCAACCAAAAATTTTCAAATGAGAAATGTCTAGTTTCCTACCAGTATACATCTCCTCTGGCGTCATGCCATGTATTGCTGCAGTGGGAGTCCTGTTCATTATATAAACTGCTGTAGCAACTGCTTCAGCCCAATAATAATCTGGCAGATCTTTTTCATTTAGCATGGCCCGAGATACCTCTCCAATATGCTTGCTTTTCATTTCTGCAATTCCATTTTGCTGTGGGATATGACTGCATGAATATTACTACTTTATGCCATGCTCCTGCAGGAACCTTGCAAACTCATTTGAGAGGTACTCTCCCCCTCCATCTGACCTTAGGCATTTTATTTGCAGGCCTGTTTCTTTTTCAACCATAGCTTTAAAAGCTTTGAAGTGCCCAAACACTTCACTTTTCTTTTTCATAAAATACACCCAAAGTTTTCTGCTGAAGTCATCAATAAATGTGACAAAATAGTGACAGCCTCCAATAGATGTAGCTTTAGTAGTCCACACATCAAAGTGGATTAATTCCAATGGCTTTTTACTCTCTTGAACATGCTTAGGAAATTTTCCTTGCCCGTTTTCCAAATTGAAAGGCTTCACACACCTTATGCATTTCTACAACCTTGAATTTAGGCAATCCTGCAACAATATTTTGGGCCTGCATTGATTTAAGTCGCTGTACATTAACATGACCAATGCGTTTATGCCAGATATCAATATCTACAACTACACTGGTCCCATGTGCAAACATTGCTGCACTCAATTCAGGCATGTCCACATCCAGCGTAAACATCCTGCCTTTCTTCTTTCCTTTTGCTATCAAGCGACCATTATTTTTCATATCCTCAACAAAACATCCATGAGGATTGAATCTAACCTGCAAGCCCTGCTCAACCATTTGACCAATAGAAACCAAGTTCTTGGTGATGTTTGGGACATGAAATACATCAGACAAGTATTTCTTTTTCCCATCCTGCATAGACAAAGGAATTTTGCCAATCTGCACAATAGGATGTGCAGTATCATCACCAGTCTCCACAAATCCTGGTTTTTCCATTTTCCTTGCATCCTGCATCCATTCAGCATGACCTGTCATGTGGTTTGATGCACCTGAGTCAACATACCACACATCATTGCTTTCTTCTGCACTTGTCACATAATTTATCATATGCTGTACCATAAACAAATGTTCATTTCTGTCATCACCCTGTCTACTAGAGGATGCATAATTGCCTTGCTGCAATTTTCCATTCATAATGTCATTCTGCTTTTTGTAGTAGTCTTTAGCCATATGCCCCATTTTACCACAGTAGTAGCATTCAAGATTGCTGTTTGCATTTTGGCCTCTCTGCCATCCACCACGACCTCTTTGGCTCCCCCTGACTCTAGAGTTACCACGTCCTCCTGCATAGGACTGGTTTTCTTGAGTTTGCTGCATACTCTGATTTCTACCACGGCCTCCAAATCGGCCTCCTATACCTCTGCCTCTACCCCTTCCAGCATTTGAGTAGAAGACAGTTTCTTTTGAGGTTCCTCCTGAAGAAGATGCACCACCATTTCTCTGCTCTTCAGAAATTAGAAGAGCAATCAACTCCTCAAAATCAGAAATTTTTCACGGACGGCAATGGATGTCCGGAATTGTGCATAATCCTTTCCTAGACCATTCAAGGTCACAGAAACTAAATCGTCATCATCCACTGGTGACCCAATGGAAGCAAGTGCATCCGTAATTTTCTTCACCTTCATGTGGTAGTCATTGATGCTCATATTTTCTCTCTGCACATTGTGCAGCTCCTGCTTGAGTTGCATTTTCCTGGCCTGCGTATTTGTGCTATACATTTTAGCCAAAGTATCCCATGCCACCTTTGGCGTACTTGCATCCTGAATATGCACAATCATTGAATCTGAAATACTGATAGACAGCCGGTACATAACTTTTCTGGCTCTCTCATGCCATCCTTTAAATGCCTGCATTTCCTATTGATTGGGAACATTAGGAAGAACTGGTTCTTCTTCATTTCCTGTAATGAACTCCCAGTAGCCTTTTCCCATAAGGAAATTCGTCATTCTAAACTTCCATGCTTGGAAGTTGTTCTTGTCAAGCTTTTCAGTGACAATCTGTGAAAGAGAATCAGATGCCATTACAGAACACTGCAAAATATTCTGTCACTGCAAAAAACACAGCTTTTGCCTCCCAAGGGCAAATCTGCAAACCTGATGAAAGTGGTTTTTTTTTACCACACAGTCACTTCCTAGTGACGATTTTGCATCAACAGGCAATAAGGATGATTTTGCAACTCCCAATATCTCTGCGCACAGGCATACGATGCAATTTCTGCGGCAACTTTTCACCGACTTGCAGAACAGGGCCTTTTTCTGAGTGCCTGCGGAGAACTTCCGCCTCCAAAATGGGCCCCGAAATGACCTCGAATCAAAAAAATAAAGTCACCGAGGGCTCTCGAAATGACCCCGCAGCATATAATGCCCTCTCACCACACCGCGAAGGGCGTCTCAATCTGAGACAGTGCACTCTTGCACTTCCGGCTGTGCTACCTGCAGAGATTTGCTCCCAAACTCGAAAAAGGAAAGCAACACTAGTCCTCTTACCAGGACACTGCGAACTTGGTTTGCTTTCTTGAGCTCCTTACCATGAACAAGGCTCTGATACCATGTGAAGATAGTGGGAGAGAGGGAAGGAGTCTCACTTGTAGCTTTCTCACATACACAATGGGGGAATACACACAAAGGTGGAGGCTGAAAACACTTTTCCTCTTCTTAGTTGTGAAAGCCAGAAAGAACTCTAGTACAAAGAAATAGAAGAACCCTATATGTGGGTCTCAAACCAAACTCAACTAACTAAGGTGGCATACTAACTGAGCCACGAACTAGTGTAGATAAGGATAGCTGTCATCCCGCTATTATTCGTGGGCAGTGTACCAACCGCATCTGTAGCTAACAAGTCGGTGACATAAATGCACAATGGTCACCCTGGCATATCGCGAGTGGAGCTCGATATCTCAACATTGCCCTCTTCCACTACCATCCAGCATACTTTGTTTATGTCCTCCCACTCTTCCTATTCCACCGACTCCCTCATTACTCAATTACCCCTACTCTTCCCTATGGATCCCAAAAATGAATTCTTTGAATTCGAAACGGAATGGGGACTCCACTCCCACCTTTGATTCTCAAAGCATACCTTCAGCACCGATTTGCATGCCCTATGAATTCCCCATCGAAAATTTGCAAGGGGAGGAGGAAGTGTCCAAGAGACAAACCACCCAAGAGGGTGTGATAGTAGCCGTAGGCATGCCCCCCTCAAGATCAAGAAAGCACACATCGAGCCCCACAAAAGGCGAATACAAGGTTGTGTGCTCCCAATCACACTCACTTCTCGGAGAAGCCTGGGTCCAAAACTAGATGCATGCATCGTTCACTAGCACTTTGCCTACAAGGGTCATGACTAAACCCTCCATTACCACACCATGGTAGCTATGCGGCACTTAGAGAGCCAGAGGTGCAAGATGCACTAAGAATTGTAGGTTTTAACAGAGTGGCAGAATGCCTTTTGTGCCACCTAGACAGGAAACTCTTAGGAGAGTTCCTCCTAACATACAACAACGACACCAATGTGGGCATCTTGCAAGATGCAACAGGCACTCACCACACCTACCACCTCAATCAAGATGTGGTACATGCTACCTTTGGTTTGCCAGTCATCGGTGAAAAGTACACGATGAAGAAGAAGTTGGAGGCCCTCAGCACGATTTGCCACTACGACCGACAGAAGAGTAAAGGACAAACTCACTTGATTGCCATTCACAAGCCAGAGGTGGAAAGATCGGAAAGAGCCCATAAATTACATCATATGCCTATGTGCAGAGATATTGGGAGTGAAACAATCATTTTTATTTCCTGTTAATGCATAATCATCACTAGGAAGTGACTGTGTGGTCAAATACCACTTTCGTCAGTTTTACAAATTTGTCCTTGTGAGGCAGAAGTTGTGTTTTTTTGTAGTGACAGAATATTTGCAGTGTTTTGTAATGGCGTCTAATGCTCTTTCACAGATTGTCACTAAAAAGCTTGACAAGAACAACTTCCAAGCATGGAAGTTTAGAATGACAAATTTCCTTAAGGGAAAAGGCTATTGGGAGTTCATTACTAGAGCTGAACAAGAACCAGTTATTCCTAATGTTCCCAATCAATAGGAGTTGCAGGCATTTAAAGGTTGGCATGAGAGAGCCAGAAAAGTTATGTACTGGCTATCTATTAGTATTTCAGATTCTATGATTGTGCATATTCAAGATGCAAGCATGCCAAAGGAGGCATGGGATACTTTGACAAAAATGTATAACACAAATATGCAAGCCAATAAACTACAGCTCAAGCAGGAGTTGCATAATGTGCAGAGAGAAAATATGAGCATCAATGACTACCACATGAAGGTGAAGAAGATTGCAGATGCACTTGCTTCTATTGATGCAAGATCGTCACTAGGAAGTGACTGTGTGGTCAAATACCACTTTCGTCAGTTTTATAGATCTGCCTGTGTGTAGCAGAAGCTATGTTTTTTGTAGTGACAGAATATTTTGCAGTGTTCTGTAATGGCGTCTGATTCTCTTTCACAGATTGTCACTGAAAAGCTTGACAAGAACAACTTCCAAGTATGGAAGTTTAGAATGACGAATTTCCTTATGGGAAAAGGCTATTGGGAGTTCATTACAGGAAATGATGAAGAACCAGTTCTTCTTAATGTTCCCAATCAACAGGAAATGCAGGCATTTAAAGGATGGCATGAGAGAGCCAGAAAAGTTATGTACTAGCTGTCTATCAGTATTTTGGATTCGATGATTGTGCATATTCAGGATGCAAGTACGCCAAAGGAGGCATGGGATACTTTGGCAAAAATATACAGCACAAATATGCAAGCTAGGAAAATGTAGCTCAAGCAGGAGTTGCACAATGTGCAGAGAGAAAATATGAGCATCAATGACTACCACATGAAGGTGAAGAAGATTGCAGATGCACTTGCTTCTATTGGGTCACCAATGGAAGATAATGATTTAGTTTCTGTGACCATGAATGGTCTAGGAAAGGATTATGCACAATTCCGGACATTCATTGCCATCTTTGAGAATTATCCTAATTTTGAGGAGTTGATTCCTCTTCTAATTTCTAAAGAGCAGAGAAATGGTGGTGCATCTTCTTCAGGAGGAACTTCAAAAGAAGTTTTCTACTCAAATGCTAGAAGAGGTAGAGGCAAAGGTAGAGCAAGCCGATTTGGAGGCCGTGGTAGAAATCAAAATATGCAACAAATTCAAGAAAACTAGTCTTATGGAGGCAAACGTGGTAACTTTAGAGGCAAGGGGAGGCGAAGAGGTCATGGTGGATGGCAGAGAGACAAAAATGCAAATAGCAATGTTGAATGCTATTATTATGGTAAAACGGGTCATATACTATAAAAAGCAGAATGACATCATGACTGGGAAATTGCAGCAAGGCAATTATGCATCCTCTAGAAGATAGGGTGATGACAAAAATGGGCATCTATTTATGGTGCACTACATGACCAATTCTGTGACAAGTGCAGAAGAAATAAATGATGTGTGGTATGTTGACTCAGGTGTGTCAAACCATGTGACAAGTCATGCAGAATGGATGCAGGATGCAAGGAAAATGGAAAGACTAGGATTTGTAGAGACTGGTGATGATACTGCACATCCTATTGTGCAGATTGGTAAAATTCCTTTGTCTATGAAGGATGGAAAAAAGAAATACTTGTCTGATGTATTTCATGTCTCGAATATCACCAAGAACCTGGTTTCTATTGGTCAAATGGTTGAGCAGGGCTTGCAGGTCAGATTTAATCCTCATGGATGCTTTGTTGAGGATATGAAAAATAAAGGTCACTTGATAGCAAAAGGGAAGAAGAAGGGCAAAATGTTTACATTGGATGTGGACATGCCTGAATTGAGTGTAGCAATGTTTGCACATGGGACCAGTGTAGTTGCAAATATTGATATCTGGCATAAATGCATTGGTCATGTTAATGTACAACAATTAAATTAACACAGGCCCAAAACATTGTTGCAGGATTGGCTAAGTTCAAGGTTGCAGAAATGCATAAGGTATGTGAAGCTTGTCAATTTGGAAAATAGGCAAGGAAACCATTTCCTAGACATGTTCAAGAGAGTAAGAGGCCATTGGATTTAATCCACTTTGATGTGTGGACTACTAAAGGTGCATCTATTGGAGGCTATAATAAATTTATCACTTTTATTGATGACTACAGTAGAAAAGTTTGGGTGTATTTTATGAAAAAGAGAAGTGAAGTTTTTGTGCATTTCAAAGCTTTTAAATCTATGGTTGAAAAAGAAATAGGCTTGTAATTAAAATGCCTAAGGTCAGATGGAGGGGGAGAGTACCTCTCAAACAACATGGCATAAAGCAACAATATTCATGCAATCATACCCCACAGCAAAATGGACTTGCAGAAAGGAAAAACATACATATTGGAGAGATAAGTACTTGGTCAGATAACATACCTAAGGGCATGTTTTTTTGCGGATGTGCATATCACTACGGGAAAAACGTTGTATAATGCGTAATCGACCATGCAAAGCATATCCGATGCTGACAATACTTTGCATGCATCTCAACCTAGTTAAAACTGACTTTCATGAAAACTGGAGCCCCCATCTGATAAGTACTTGTTTGATTAACACACTTAGGACCGTGTTTTTTCATGGTTGTGCATGACACTAAGGTAAAAACGGTGTTTTATGCTTGATCGACAATGCAAAGCATATCCGATGGGCACAATACTCTGCACACACCTTCAACTAGGTGGAATTTACTTACATGTAAAGTGGCACACCCATCCCATAAGTGCTTGATCGGATAACATACCTAGTAGTGTGTTTTTTTTACGGATGTGCATGACACGTGTTTTTTTGATCGACCATGCAAAGGACCTCCAATGGGCACAATACTTTTCCTACACTGCAACCTAGGTGGTATTGAAATGTTCTCAAAGAGGCACACCCATCTGATATGTACTTGGTCAGATAACACACCTAAGGGTGTGTTTTTTTGCGGATGTGCATACCACTAGGGAAAAAACGGTGTATAATAAGTGATCGACCATGCAAATCATATCCGATGGTGACAATACTTTGCACACACCTCAACGTAGTTGATAAAAACTTGTGTGCAAGGTGGAGCCCCCATCCGATAAGTACTTGTTTGAATAACACACCTAGGACCGTGTTTTTTCATGGTTGTGCATGACACTAAGGCAAAAACAGCGTTTTATGCTTGATCGACAATGCAAAGCATATCCGATGGGCACAATACTTTCCACACAACTTCAACTAGGTGGACTTGACTTACATGCAAAGTGGCACGCCCATCCCATAAGTGCTTGATCAGATAACATACCTAGCAACGTGTTTTTTTACGGATGTGCATGACACTAGAGCAAAAATAGTATTTAATGCTCGATCGACCATGCAAAGGATATCCGCCGATGGGCACAAAACTTTTCGTACAACTCAATCTAGGTGGTATTGAAATGTTCTCAATGAGGCACACCCATCCGATAAGTACTTGGTTAGATAACACACCTAATGGTGTGTTTTTTTGCGGATGTCCATATCACTAGGGAAAAAATGGTGTATAATGCATGATCGACCATGCAAAGCATATCCAATAGTGACAATACTTTGCACGCACCTCAAAGTAGCTGAAACAGACTTGCGTGCAAAGTGGAGTCCCCATCCGATAAGTACTTATTTGAATAACAGACCTACGGCCGTGTTTTTATATGGTTGTGCATGACACACGGCAAAAACGGTGTTTTATGCTTGATCGACAATTCAAAGCATATCCAATGGGCACAATAATTTGCACACACCTTCAACTAGTTGGAATTGACTTACATGCAAAGTGGCATTTCCATCGCATAAGTACTTGATGGGATAACACACCTAGCAGCGTGTTTTTTTACGGATGTGCATGACATTAAGGCAAAAATGGTATTTAATGCTCGATCGACCATGCAAAGGATATCTGATGGGCACAATGCTTTTTGTACCCCTCAACCTAGGTGGTATTGAAATGTTCTCAAAGAGGCACACCCATCCGATAAGTACTTGGTCAGATAACACACCTAAGGGTGTGTTTTTTTGTGGATGTGCATGGTGACAATACTTTGCACGCACCTCAAGGTAGTTAAAAGGGACTTGCGTGCAAAGTGGAGACCCCATCCGAGAAGTACTTGTTTGAATAACACACCTAGGACTATGTTTTTTCATGGTTGTGCATGACACTAAGGCAAAAATGGTGTTTTATGCTTGATCGATAATGCAAAGCATATCCGATGGGCAAAATAATTTGCACACACCTTCAACTACGTGGAATTGACTTACATGCAAAGTGGAACGCCCATCCCATAAGTGCTTGATCAGATAACATACCTAGCAGCGTGTTTTTTTACGGATGTGCATGACACTAGAGCAAAAATAGTATTTAATGCTCGATCGACCATGCAAAGGATATCTGATGGGCACAACACTTTTTGGAGTTGAAAGAAACTCGCATGCAAAGTGGAGCCCCCATCAGATAAGTACTTGTTTGATTAATACACCTAGGACCGTGTTTTTTCATAGTTGTGCATGACACTAAGGCAAAAACATTGTTTTATTCTTGATCGACAATGAAAAGCATATCCGATGGGCACAATACTTTGCACACAACTTCAACTAGGTGGAATTTACTTACATGCAAAGTGGCACTCCCATCCCATAAGTGCTTGATCGGATAACATACCTAGCAGCGTATTTTTTTACGGATGTGCATGACACTAGAGTAAAAATAGTATTTATTGCTCGATTGATGATGCAAAGGATATCCGATGGGCACAACACTTTTCGTATGCCTCAACCTAGGTGGTATTGGAGTGTTCTCAAAGAGGCACACCCATCCGATAAGTACTTGGTCAGATAACACACCTAAGGGCGTGTTTTTTTGTGGATGTGCATATCACTCGGGAAAAAATGGTGTGTAATGCGTGATCAACCATGCAAAGCATACCTGATGGTGACAATACTTTGAAAGCACCTCAACATAGTTGAAACAGACTTGCGTGCAAAGTGGAGCCCCCGTCCGATAAGTACTTGTTTGAATAACACACCTAGGGCTGTGTTTTTATATGGTTGTGCATGACACTAAGGCAAAAACGGTGTTTTATGCTTGATCCACAATGCAAAGCATATCCGATTGGCACAATACTTTGCACACACCTTCAACCAGGTGGAATTGACTTACATGCAAAGTGGCATTCCCATCGCATAAGTACTTGATTGGATAACACACCTAGCAGCATGTTTTTTTAACGGATGTGCATGACACTAGAGCAAAAATAGTATTTAATGCTCGATCGACCATGCAAGGCATATCCGATGGAAACAATACTTTTACTACACCGTAACCTAGGTGGTATTGAAATTTTTTCAAAGAGGCACACCCATCCGATAAGTACTTGGTCAGATAACATACCTAAGGGCGTGTTTTTTTGTAGATGTGCATATCACTACGGGAAGAACGTTGTATAATGCGTAATCAACCATGCAGAGCATATCCGATGGTGACAATACTTTGCACGCATCTCAACCTAGTTGAAACGGACTTGCATGAAAAGTGGAGCCCCCATCCAATAAGTACTTGTTTTATTAACACACTTAGGACCGTGTTTTTTCATGGTTGTGCATGACACTAAGGCAAAAACGGTGTTTTATGCTTGATCGACAATGCAAAGCATATCCGATGGGCACAATACTTTGCACACACCTTCAAATAGGTGGAATTGACTTACATGCAAAGTGGCACACCCATCCCATAAGTACTTGATTGGATAACATACCTAGCAGGCTCGTGTTTTTTTATAGATGTGCATGACACTAGAGCAAAAATAGTATTTAATGCTCGATCGACCATGCAAAGGATAACTTGGCATGTCCATATGATGAGTACTTGATCGGATAACTTCTCCCACCAATAAATTAAGTACTAATTAAAAATTATAATAAATGAGTAGATTATTAAAAAGAGACTAATATTTATGTAATTGTTGCTACTGCAACTTGCTTGCGAAGGACTCTCACAAAGGAGATGGCTATAGATTTTGTTCCTGGGATGGATGTGATTTTATGTAGCAAAAGAGAAGTAGTTGCATTTACTACAATCCATGATAGTGATCCCAATTCAGTTTGCCACTTTCGAAGACTTGGTGAAGATAAGGTGGCAATTACTGTATCAAAGATTCTTAGCGCACATGGTGAGCTAAAGTATAAATGTGGAGATATGGAAACACTTGCAGATGTTATGCCCTACAATACTTTTAACAAATCATTTATAGCATGGGACAAAGATGAGACTTATGCAACAGACATTATCAAGAATACAAAGTGCACCACCTTGGATTTTACTATAGGGGACATTTTACAAATGAAATCATTTGCAAATAAGACTGTAGCAGAAGGTGAATTATTGGGATTTGAACAAGTGGAGCAATGGTCATTTGCACATATGAGGATTCTAAAAGTCACTGATGATGGTATGGTTGATAACATAACATCCTTATGTGATCCCTACTATGAGGTAGGCAAGAATATGAGATGGAGCATGCAATTTTTAAACATGAGAAAGAGGCACGTGGTTTTCAATGATAAAGACAAGGTATACTACAATATCAAAGGATATAAAAAGCTTGCCCATGTGCTAGGCTCTATCACTTCAAATGTGGATAATTTCAATATACTCAATTATAGAAGTGACATCTTATCTGGAGTGGATGAGTTCATTGGTTCCGAGAAACAAAATGATTTTAGAAGCGAAGCCTTATCTAGGGTGGATGAATTCTTGCATAGTGAGAAAGGCAAAGGTTTCAATAGCGATGTCTTGTCAAGTGTGGATGAGTTCATGCATATTAACAAACCTGGTGTCAATCAAGCTTATGGATTTGTGAAAGCCATGCAAGATGTCCCAATGAGTGATGTTCTCTTAGGAGTGGAAGAGTTTCAAGGTTCTCAATACTCTCGTAGAATATTGAATTCATTGAATGGTCCTAAGAGTATGTTAAAAATGAGGATGAGATCAACAGAGGATTATTCAATATTTAACTTTGATTGTGATATGGACAAGGATGCGACGACCAATCATGGATGCTTGGTTACAAACAAATGTGAGGAGAAGAAGTGCATAAATACAAATAACAACATGCACGAGGAACGAAAATGGTCATACATATGGATGAAGAGAAAGAGAATCTAGGCAGATCCACAAAAGCAACCAAAGAGGAAGAGAGTAATGAAGGAGGAGAACATGTTGAATGCATTGGGATATCTATGTTGCAAGCGAAGATGTATGCGCTTCATTGATCTTGCAGACATCAGGGAATGTAGAGGACACATGTGGCAAAGAAGAGGAAGCGAAAGAAATGAATACCTTCTCACAAGTCTCTCTTGCTTTCTTCAGAATGGCAATAAAAGGCTAAGTTCAAAACAAAAAGGTAAAACCTCTCATAAATGGAAAAAGGATTTGCAATAAGGCATATCACAATATTACTGGATTATCCCATGGTACATATTGGGATTTAGTCACCAAGGCAAAGGGTGGCAACAAATTTAGCATTCATGGTAATAGAGGAAGGTCCAAATCAAGAATCTCAACTGTCAGGGCAGCAGCAATTCTGCAAGACTTCATACAACACTTATTTCATTAATTTTGGACTCATATGTCTACTTTTGGACTATTCCTTAAAATCCTTCCCAACTGAAAAGTTTACTTTATGAAACTGTCATTCGAGAATCAAAAGTTTACTTTCTGGCACTATCATTTTCACATAAGACATTTCAAAATATCTCTCTACAATGTTGTACAAATAATGCAAAAACTACTATTAAATCCTAAATTTCTATTTCTTGTTTATAAGAATCATATTCTTAAAATAAAAAATCCGAGTTATTAGTTTAAATCCATGAAAAACCATGCTATTGAGGATTCACAACATTTTAAAAATGTATACATAAGAGACCTGTAAGACTCTTTTTACTTTCAATGCAAAAAACTATAACACTCTTGAATATTCAAGAAATTAAAAGGTTTATATACACATGAGACATGATGGAAGCCTCTTTTGTACTCCAAAAAATAGCAATAGCTATGTTTGCAATTTCACATTATCATGTCATAAGTTTTACAACAAATATTGCTCTGGATGAGTCTTTGTACAAAGGATCTCCTGTGGCCTTTTCAATAATTTAATTTTTCCTTTACAATGAGTTTAGTACAAATGGGCGATCCAAACATTTGCTTGTTTGAATGTCCTTTTCTATCATGATCACAGAAATGAGCGATCCAAACATTTGCTTGTTCAGAATGTCCTTTCTGTCGTCACTTGTTGCTTGGGTGCCATCTTCATTCACTCTCATCTGACAACCACCACCACCTTCACTCTTTCTCGATATTTGAATGGTGTTATCATGGGCATTCTTCATTTGCGCTATCTCCTTCTACTTCCTCCCGGGCGAGCATCTTTGTGAACTCTATAATGTGCGTAATAATTGGTTGCGGTAATTTTATTTTATCTTCTACATCATACCCCATGTGCTTCTTTGTTTTCTTTGACCTTGATTTCTAGGATACTATGATTGTCTCTGTGGAAAGTCTTGAAATTGCTTCATGGTTTGGGACCCATTCCTTTTTCAAACAACTACTATACAATGTACTATTATCTTGGTTCTCCTTCCTGCCCCTTGGCTCATACCATACCGCTGTAAATGTTGTAGCTCTCCCCCGGTCATCCATGCTCACGTCAACTACTTTTGCAACCCAAAACTTCACGTTCTCATGTTCATCATCCGCGATGGTCGAACTGCAACAAAACAATGGACATCTATGTCTATTTGTGGCATAAACTCTCTCTTCTTGGGTCCACAATATGGACGTGGGAGCAACGATTCAAACTCATTTTCAAAGAGACCACATGTTGGACGCAAGTCATTACCAACATTTGGCCAAAATAAAGGCCGTTCTGCCTTAATATCATCTTCTCGCATTTTTGCAAGGTCCTTTATCAATTGGTAGGTCTTGCTAATTACAACAGTAGTGTGTTCCTTCCAAGAGGGCTTCCAATCAGGAAATCTCCGGAGCATTTCCTCTTTGTATGCAATAAAAGCTTTTAAGCCTCCTATTTCACCTTTGGATTTCTCGCTGAATTCTTTTATAGGAGCCCATGTTGGATGCATTTCTTTGCTCGGGATTGAAGTTAAGAGAGAGTAAGGTTCTTCAGGTTCCCATTTTGTATCAAGAGAATAGTGTTGCCATTGCATCACTGGTTTTTCATCCTTTAAGAAAAATCGAAAATAGTGTGGAGCGCTATGACCAATCAGGGCATCACCACCTTTTTGTATGAAAGGTAGAATAAAGCTCTTCCAATCATACATCCTCTCAACCATTGAGCATAATGTTCCTTCCTTACGGCCACCAACTTGCCTCCCGCATTTTCTTATCAAGTCATCCATTGTCTCCATGTCCTTGTGTTTTAGTTCTCTTGAAACTGTGCTAAATACCTGATCGATATCCTCATGTGTGTGCCCAACCAACAAAAACCCAACTTCAATCTCATTGAAGATTCTATGAGCGATTAGCATTGAGCAAAATGCAAAGAAGAGTACATTCTTATTCTCTCGTCCGCAATTGTCTGCTTGTATTCTCAAAGTTGCTGGTAGGCGACCTTTTTCTGCATGTACATTGTGAATTGCCTTCATAATGGATGTTACAACTTGATTGCTATCGTGTAGATGCAAGGAATCAATCCATATGTCTGCAAAAAACTTAAATCCGTGCACTAACACTCCACATAGATGTGTCTTTAAAAAGTATTTGCCTTGTAGCTTAGGTGGAGTGTTAACGAATCGAGGTAATGTTGTTGTATTTTGATCCATACCATCTACAATAATGCACATGTACTCATTTGGGTGAGAAATAGCTTGCTCCTTCCAAAATGCATATTTTATTCTAGAATGTCGAACAAGTCCATGATGAAATTCTCTCTTTCTTTTGTAAGCTTCTTTTTGTTCTGGAGATGTTGCACTCTCAAGTGCTCGCTTTAGATCATCACAGTCGTTGCACTTTGACATTTTTTGCCTCTTTGGGATTTTAACATGTCCAAAGCTTTTTTTCCAAAGAGTATACAAAGTATGAAAAGATGCCGGTGCATGCCCTCTTTGCCTCTGTGTTTCTCCAATAGAGTTAAATACTTCTTTTTTGGTCAAACCTATCGGAAGATGCATTTCTGATAGGTGGGGTTGCGGTAAAGCATTTTCATAAATGTAATCTTTCAAAAATGCTGTTGCCGCAACCATTGAGGCTCTTGTTTTGGGCCTTCCTATGTTTCCATGAATGTTAAATTTAACTCCATACTTTGCTTTATTAGCCAAATTCCAATATGTGCCATGTGATAATCCTGTAATAATGCGATATGCATTATTGCATATACTTTTTCCATTTATAAGAGGCCTTATTTGATGTCCTGAACTTCGCCTTCTCTTATCATTTACAAGAAAGCAAGACAATCTCGTGAGTAGGTATTCATTTCTTCTGCTTCCTTTCCTTTGCCAGACATGTTCTCTACAACCCTTGATGTCATGTAAGTTAATGGATCGCATACATGTATGCTTACAGCATGTAGATCGCATTGCTTTTAGCATAACATCTTCATTCATTACTCTTATTCTCTTTGGTTGCTTTTCTGGATCTGCCTGCACTCGTTGTCTTTTCATGCATCTGTATGTCCGTTTTGGGACCTTCTGTTCATTCTTATTTGGATTTGTGTAGTTCTCCTTGTAAGATTTATTTGTCACGTTGTTTTCATGAGATGTTGCATCCTTGATCTTATCACTCTGACAGTCAAATACTGAATATTCCTTTGTTGATGTCATCCTTGCTTTTGATACATTCGTCAAACCATTTGTAACATTTACAAGTTCACAATCAAAGTCAAACACTGAATAGTCCTTTGTTGATCTCACCACTTGTCACAATGGCATTAGAGTGTCCCGAATGATCTTCAAACTCATCTATTCCTGAGAGAACATCACTCATTGATGCACTTTCTATGGATTTCATAACTCCATAGTCAGTGGTGATAGAGTGTCCAGAATGATCTTCAAACTCATCTATTCCTGAGAGAACATCGCTCATTGATGCACTTTCTATGGATTTCATAACTCCATAGTCTTGAAACTCCTCTACTCCAGAGAGAACATCACTCATTATACTATCGTGCATGATTTCCATAATTCCATAGTTACCTGCTTTGACTCCAAGAACTTTATCAGTATCCATGAAGCCATCCATGCTTGAAGATATAACACTTTTCACATCTTTGCCCAAGTTCTCAATGTGCATGAACTCATCCACCCCGGATAAGGCATCACTTGTGAAATATTTTTCCTTCTCGGTACCAATGAACTCATCGACTTCTGATAAGACGTCAGTGCTATAGTTGAGTGCATTGGAATCATCCATCTCTGAAGGAATAGAGCTTGGTACATTGGCATATTCTTTCAATTCTTTGATGTTGTAGTATACGTTATGTTTATCATTAAAAACCACATGCCGAGTCTTTCCAATCTTTAAAAATTGCATGCTCCATCTCAAATCCTTACCTACCTCATAGTAGGGACCATCCAATGACATTGAGTTATCATCCATACCATCATCAGTAACTTTTTGAATTCTCATCTGCGCAAATGTCCAGTGTTCAACTTGTTCAAATCCCAAGACTTGACCTTCTGCTACATACTTATTTGTAAATGATAACATTTGTAAAATATCTCCCACTCTAAAATCCAAAGATATGCACTTTGTATTCCTGATGACATGTGTTGGATAAGTCTCATCTCTGTCCCATGCAATAAATGCTTTGTTGGAAGTATTATAGGGCATAACATCTCCAAGGATTTCCATATCCCCACACTTATGCTTTAGCTCAACATGTGCACTACGAATCCTTGATACGATAACCGCTACCTTATCTTCGCCAAGTCTTCTAAAGTGACAAATAGAATTTGGATCACTTTCATGGATTGTAGCAAATGCAACTACTTCTCTTTTGCAACATAAAATCACCTCCATCCTCGGAATAAATTTTGTAGCCATCTCCTTTGTGAGTTTCCTCTGCAAACAAGCTGTAACAACCATTATAAAGAACATTAGTCTCATCTCAATAATCTACTTTATTAATGATTTAAAAATCCAGAACGTGTTTGAAAATTTAATTAGACACTAACCAATAACAACCCTAAACCCTAAACCAAAACAACCCTAAATCCTAACCAATAACAACCCTAAACCCTAAACCCTAAACCCTAACCCCCAAACCCCAAACCCTAAACCCTAACCCCCAAACCCCAAACCCTAACTCCCAAACCCTAAACCCTAAACCCCAAACCCTAAACCCTAACTCCTAAACCCTAAACCCTAACTCCCAAACCCTAAACCCTAAACCCTAAACCCTAAACCCTAACCCCCAAACCCTAAACCCTAAACCCTAACTCCTAAACCCCAAACCCTAAACCCTAACTCCCAAACCCGAAACCCAAAACCCAAAACCCAAAACCCAAAACCCTAAACCCTTAACCCTAACCCCCAAACCCTAAACTCTAAACCCTAACTCCTAAACCCTAGATCCTAAACCCTAAGCCCTTAACCCTAGCCCCCAAACCTTAACCCCCAAACCCTAATCCCCAAACCCTAAACCCTAACTCCTAGACCCTAAATCCTAAACCCTAAACCCTAACTCCCAAACCCTAAACCCTAAACCCTAAATCCCAAACCCTAAACCCTAAACCCTAACTCCTAAACCCTAAACCCTAAACCCCAAACCCTAAACCCCAAACCCTAAACCCTAAACCCTGAGCCCTAAACCCTAAACCCTAAACCCTAACTCCCAAACCCTAAACCCTAACTCCCAAACCCTAAACCCCAAACCCTAAACCCTAAACCCCAAACCCTAAACCCTAAACCTTAAACTCTAACTCCCAAACCCTAAACCCTACCCCCAAACCCTAAACCCTAAACCCTAACCCCCAAACCCTAAACCCTAAACCCTAAATCCTAAACCCTAACCCCTAAACCCTAAACCCTAAACCACCAAACTCTAAACCCTAACCCCCAAACCCTAACCCTCAAACCTTGAACCCTAAACCCTAAACCCTAACTCACCAAACCCCAAATCCTAAACCCAAACCACGAAATCCTAAACCTTAAATCCTATGAGTGTTTTCAAGTAATATCATTTATTTAAGTAATAGTTTTAATTAGAATTCATAAGTAATAGTGGAATTGATAGTTGGGAGGGTGGTAGTGGGAGAAAGGGAGAGTGGGAAAGTGGAGAAAGGGAGTGTGGGAGGGTGGTAGTGGGAGAAAGGGAGAGTGGGAGAGGGAGTGGGAATGGGGGCGGTGGGGGTGGGGGTGGGAGGATGGGAGTGGGAGTGGGAGAGGGAGTGGGAATGGGGGAGGTGGGGGTGGGAGAATGGGAGCGGGAGTGGGAGAGGGAGTGGGAATGGGGGAGGTGGGGGTGGGGTGAGGGTGGGAGGATGGGAGTGGGAGTGGGAGTGGGAGTGGGAGGGGTGGGGTGGGGAGTGGGAGTGGGAGGATGGGAGTGGGAGAGGGAGTGGGAATGGGGGAGGTGGGGGTGGAAGTGGGAGGGATGAGGTGGGAGGATGGGAGTGGGAATGGGGGAGGTGGGGGTGGAAGTGGGAGGGGTGGGGTGGGAGGATGGGGGAGGGAGTGGGAGTGGGGGAGGTGGGGGGGGGTGGGAAAATGGGAGTGGGAGTGGGAATGGGGGAGGTGGGGGGGTGGGAAAATGGGAGTGGGAGTGGGAGTGGGAGAGGGAGTGGGAGGATGGGAGTGGGAGGGGTGAGGTGGGAGGATAAGGGTGCGAGAATGGGAGTGGGAGTGGGAATGGGGGGGCAGGGGTGGGGGTGGGAGGATGGGAGTGGGAGTGAGAGGTGTAGGTGGGAGGATGTGAGTGGGTGGGAGAATGGGAGTGGGAGTGGGAATGGGGGAGGTGGGGGTGGAGTGAGGGTGGGAGTGGGAGGGGTGGGGTGGGAGGATGGGAGTGGGAGAGGGAGTGGAAATGGGGAAGGTGAAAGAATGGGCGTGGGCATGGGAGTGAGAATGGGGGAGGTGGGGTGGGAGGATGGGGGTGGGAGTGGGAGTGGGAGTGGGAGTGGGAATGGGGTGGGAGGATGGGAGTGGGTGGGAGAGAGAGAGAAGATAATCTAATAGAGAGGCCAATGGGAGAGGAGATAATGTTATAGAAGGACCAATGAGAGAGAAGCACTTAAAACCCTAGTTTTTCTTATATATACTCTCCTTCTCTCATTGTTTCTCTCATTTCAACAAGGAAGAGCAAGAGGAGAAGCAAAAAGAGGAGGAAGAGCAAAAGCAAGCACAAGCATCGATTTTAACTTTTTTCCAGGTACTGTTTTTAAAATTTGTATTCTTTGAAATTTTATTATAGAGAGAGAAAAGTGAAGGAAAGATTTTTAGAGAGAGAAAAGAAGAGAGAGAGTCTTGCTGCCTCGGCAGCAAAAGAGAGAAAGAAAGAGAGAGGGAGAGAGACGAGAGAAGGGGGGGGAAAGAGAGGGGAGAGAAAGGGAGGGGGGAGAGAAGGGGGAGGGGGGAAAGAGAGGGGAGAGAGGGGAGAAGCAGCGAGGGGGGGAGAGAGAGAGGGGAGGGGGAGGCCGCTACCGCGGCAGCGCAGAGGGGGGGAGGGAGGGGAGGGAGAGGGGAGGGGAGAGGGAGGGGGGGGCGCCGAGAGAGGGAGGGGGGGCGGGGATAGAGAGGGGGAAGAGGGAGGGGAGGCGAGGGGGGAGAGGGAGGGGAGGGGACCGCTGCCGCTGTCGCGGCAGCGAGAGAGGGGGAGGGGGGGAGAGGGAAGGGGGGGCGGTGAGAGCGAGAGGGGAGAGGGAGGGATGGGGGCCGCGGTGAGAGAGGGAGGGGGGGCGGTGAGAGGGAGGGGGGAGAGGGAGGGGAGGGAGCCGCTGCTGCGGCAGCGGCAGCGAGAGAGGGGGAGGAGGGAGGGGGGGGGAAGGGAGGGGGGAGAGGGAGGGGAGGGGGCCACTGCCGCTGCCGCGGCAGCGAGAGAGGGGGAGGGGGGGGAGAGGGAAGGGGGGGGGCGGGGGCAATGGGGGGGGAGAGAGAAGGGGGGGCAGTGAGAGGGAGGGGGAGAGGGAGGGGAGGGGGGCGGTGAGAGGGAGGAGGGAGAGGGAGGGGAGGGGGCCGCTGTCGCTACCACGGCAGCGAGAGAGGGGGAGGGGGGAGAGGGGAGGGAGGGGGCCACTGCCGCGGCAGTGGCAGCGAGAGAGGGGGAGGGGGGGGAGAGGGAAGGGGGGAGAGAGGGGGCAGCGAGAGGGAAGGGGGGGGAAGAGAGAGAGAGGGGGGGGCCACTGCCGCGGCAGCGGCAGTGAGAGAGGGAGGGGAGGGGAGAGAGAAGGGGGGGGGGAGGGAGGGGAGGAGAGAGAGAAAGGGGGGGGCCGCGGCCGCTGCCGCGGCAGCGAGAGAGGGGGAGGGGGGGGAGAGGGAAGGGGGGCGAGAGAGGGAGGGGGGAGAGAGAGGGAGGGGGGAGAGGGAAGGGGGGGGGCCGCGGCCGCTGCCGCGGCAGCGAGAGAGGGGGAGGGGGGGGAGAGGGAAGGGGGGAGCGAGAGGGAGGGGGGAGAGAGAGAGGGGGGAGAGGGAAGGGGGGGGGCCGCGGCCGCTGCCGCGGCAGCGAGAGAGGGGGAGGGGGGGAGAGGGAAGGGGGGAGGGGCTGGGGGCAGCGAGAGAGAGGGAAGGGGGAGAGAGAGAGAAGGGGGGGGCCGCGACCGCTGCCGCGGCAGCGAGAGAGGGGGAGGGGGGGGAGAGGGAAGGGGGGAGGGGGCCGAGGGAGCGAGAGAGAGGGGAGGGGGAGAGAGAGAGAAGGGGGGGGCCGCGGCCTTTGCCGCAGCAACGAGAGAGGGAGGGGGGGGGAGAGAAAGAAGGGGGGGTAGCGAGAGAGAGGGGAGGGAGAGAGAGAGGGGGAGAGGGGGAGAGGGAAGGGGTGGGGAGAGGGAAGAGAGAGGGGGGGCCGCTGCCGCGGCAGCGAGAGAGGAGAGGGGGGAGAGAGAGTAGGGGGGAGATGCGAGAGCGAGAGAGAGGGAGAGGGAGAGAGAGAGAGGAGGGGAGGGGCCGCTGCCGCGGCAGCGAAAGAGAGGGAGGGGTGGAGAGAGAGAGAGAGGGGGAGGAGAGAGAGAGAGAGGGGAGGGGGGGGGGAGATCGCGGCAAGTGAGAGAGAGAGTGGAGAGGAGAGTGGGGAGCGCAAGTGAGAGAGAGGAAAAAGGTGAGGAGAAAGGGAGAGAGAGAGAGAGAGGGGAAATGAAGAGGAGGGGAGAGAGTAGACTAAGATGAGAGGAAACGTAGACTAGAGCGGAGAGGAAAGAGAGAGAGAGAAGAGTGAGAGAGATGAAAATTTAGAGAGGGAGGACACGAGAAAGTACGATCGAGATAGAAAATCTTACCAATGAAGAGGAGAAATGAGTGGGCGACGATCGAGACAAGATGAAGAGATCGAGATAGAAAATCTTACCAATGAAGAGGAGAAATGAGTGGGCGACGATCGAGACAAGATGAAGAAGCTACGATCAATGAGGCATATGAGAGGAGATTGGTATGTGATTTAGTCTAAACTTAAACAAACAAAACTATAAACCTTGGTGTTTGATGAAAATTTAGAGAGGAAGGGCACAAGAGAAAGTACAATCGAGATAAAAAATCTTACCAATGAGGAGAAAAAATGAGTGGGTGACGATCAAGAAGAGATAAAGGAGAGATGTTTTGATGGAAGAATTTGGGAGCTACGATCAATGAGGCATATTAGAGGAAATTGGTGTGTGATGTAGTCGAAACTTAAACAAACAAAACTATAAACCTTGGTGTTTGAAAAGAGAAACGTGTGGAAACTAGAATTTCAAAATTTCCCGCCTTTTTTTAAACTATGAATCCTTGTGTTTGAAAAGACAAACCTTGGTGTTTGAAAAGAGAAACGTGTGGAAACTAGAATTTCAAAATTTCTCGCCTTTTTTTAAACTATGAATCCTTGTGTTTGAAAAGACAAACGTGTGAAAACTTGAAAATTGTGATAAAAGACAACCTTGTGTTTCAAAAGACAAACGCGTGGATGTGAAAATTGTGATAAAAGACAACCTTGTGTTTCAAAAGACAAACCCGTGGATGTGAAAAGACAAATGTATGCTAAAAGCAAAACTTGTAGAAACTTGAATTTTAAATTTTTCTTTGTTTTTGAATTTAAAATGAGTTTCACTTTCATTTTTAATTTACTAGTTTAATTTAGACTATAATGCATTTTGTTTTGGAATATAAAGAGTATAATTTTAATTTTATTACATTTTAAATTAAAATTTTAAAAGTAGTTTAACTTACATTCGTTATTATTACTTTAATTTATTTCTTTTTAGGGAGAATATTCGTTACTATTACTTTAATTTATTTCTTTTTAGGGAGAATTAATATATTCTTCTAGGTAAATATTAAATTTTTAATTTTAAGTCTTGTTTTCTTTATTTTACGTTATTTTTTCATAAACTTTAAGTTAAACTACTTTATAGTTTTTATTATATAAATTCAAATTTATTAAGATTTTAACTTCTTATTAATGTGAATGTTCAATTCTTATGAGTTGTAAGTAAATTAGTTTTTGAAAATATAAATTTTATCTTTTTTAAAATGAGAAGGAGAAGAGAGAGAGAGAGAAGGGGGGGGCCGCTGCCGCGGCAGCGAGAGAGAATGGGGGGGGAGAGAGAGAGAAAGGGGTGGGAGGATGGGAGTGGGAATGGGGAACGTGAAAGAATGGACGTGGGCATGGGAGTGAGAATGGGGAAGGTGGGGTGGGAGGATGGGGGCGGCAGCGAGAGAGAAGGGGGGGGAGAGAAGGGGGGGAGAGAGAGAGAGAAAGGGGTGTGAGTTTAAAAAAGATAAAATATAAATTTTATCTTTTTTAAACTCACAACCTTAGTGTATTAAAAAGAATAATGGAAAGATTATTTTTTGCTTTTAATTCGCAACCTAAGGATATTAAAAAGAACAATGGAAAAGAAATTATTTCTTGCTTTTCTTCGCTTTGACGGTTGGTGTAGTCTAGATTAGCATAGATTAGTTTGTCCTTAGAGGAGAGAACTCCAAAAAAACCAATCAAAGCCATGCTCGAAATTTCCCGACTAGTTCCTAATCGGAGTCAGTCCATTCGTTCACATTCGGTTTCACAGTCACAACAACCCTACCATTTAAGCAACGATTAAGGTTTTTAAACTTTCAAGATGATTGAAAGTTGTATCAGTGGACATGACAGATTACAGTTGTGGAAGTTGACAGAGCATTTTACACTTATATCAATTGCGGAAGTTGACAGAGCATTTTGTACTTATATATGACAGACTTCAAATTTGTATTCAGAGATCATTGTAAATCCTTATTTTTTTTCACATTTATGCTCTAAGCCTTGTAAAGCCTTTTAGGCTATTCCCAAAGCATTTATGCTCTAAGCCTTGTAAAGCCTTTTAGGCTATTCCCAAAGCATGAAATTGATACTTATATGATTGGGAAGAATACAAACTTGAGGTGTATTAATGGGACTCATTGTACTTTTGATTTTTCAAAGTAATTGTAGTTTGTCAAAGTACTTAAAATTTGTGTTGTGCTTGAATACAGGATGGATCTTGAGGCTACAGCATTTGTCAATGGTATGACACTGAAATACAATGGAAGAATTTATGCCCCAAAGGACTTCACAAACTGGATAGTTGTTGACACAACAAAGAAAGCATGGTTCTTGGTCTTAAGTAAAGGAAATCTCATTCTAGTGATGACAAAGAGAGAGTTGGAGAAAGATGAGTGTGCATCAAATGTATCTTTCTCCAAGAGCAATTTGATTCAAGGGGGCACCTTAGTAGGAATAAAAATTGAAAAAGACAGCACTACAATGATGATTTACACAAAGTCAAGAATGAGCAACAGATCGTTTCTTCTTTCTAAGAAAGATGCAATGCACTTTGTGATGCCGCCGCCAAAAGCACCTAGATTTCCTGAATTGGTTCCTGCATTGGAGATCCTTCAACATGTGTGGGAGGAATTTCCCATTGAGGAAGCAAGAAAAATGCAGTCAAAGATTATCCTTGAATACTTTCACGGTGTCATCCAACAAGGTTCAACTTCATTGGAGGGACCTAAGGTGCAAGAATCCACACATGAGAAAGGAAGTGATGAGACACGCCATGTAGATTTGGTTCATGGTAATACAAATGAGAGAGGAAGTGGAGTGGATGAGACAGAACACATTGTAGCAATGGATGAGGGTCTTGTACACGTGGATGCTTACAAGGGATCTACATCTGAGACAGGAATTGAATTGGTGGAGACCGGACATGCACATGCATCTCAGACAGAAATTGAATTGAGTGAGACACGACATGCATTAGATAAGACAGGACATGCACACACATCTCTTGTTCATGGTATTACTCACTTAGATGGTGTAACTCATGAAGTTGATGGAATAACAGAACAAGTGAAGCCCTTAAGTATACCTGAAGTTGAGGCAATAGAAGAAGAAGTAGGGCGATCTAAAGCAGTTCACATTGAGCCTCTAAAAAATAAACCTCGACATCAAATGCAAAAGGCAAGTACTTCACGAGCTACAGTTCCAAGTCCTATAACTGGAAAAAGAGGTCGTTCATATACAAAGAAAGGGCAAAGAAGAGAAGAGGAAGAACATGAAGAGGATGCGGAGGGTCTTGAAATGGAGTCAGATCTAGAAGCAAAAATGTTATCAATGAAGAACCTAAATCTTCGCTTGAATGAGGCTGTGACAGATGAGGATCCAGGATATATATGGGGCCAAAAGACTCAAGTTATACATGCTTCAACAGTGGTCAAAGCAAGTGTCTTCACCAATAGCAGGACCTTAGATACAGCCTATGCTGAAAAGATTTTTCAGGCTTTGATTGATGGAAAAAAACCAGTTGTTTCTAATTTGGTACTCCGTCCAAGAACATTTTGGCCAGTCATGGGAGATTATAGTCAATCCATCAATTTCTCTCAGCCTATAGATTTTGAGATGCAATTCACTAAGTTCCTCGGAAAACAAGTTCCCTCACTTCAAGAAGGACAGAGTTTAGTGAATGATCCAGAACGACATATAAGGGATGCCAAGAGAAATTTCTTAGCTCATTGTACATTTGAGGCAATAGATGGCCAGCACTATGCCTATGCTTGTAATGAGCGCTCTAGAGATGCATACAAGAAAGGAGAAATTACTTATCAAACTTTCGCGAGTGTGCCTCAATTTCACTACTATTCTTCATGCATCTGTATCTTCAAGAACGAGAAGAAATATTTGATTGAGTCAGAAAGACTTAATCATGACATTTATGCACTACGAAAAATCACCTCCACTTCAGAGATGTTGCTCAAAGCTAGGACCATATGGAAAACTTTTAATTCTCCTTTGACCACTCTCAAAAGAACTGCAACTAAAGTGGAAGCGGATAATCTTGTTGACTTCTACACATGCTTGAGTGCCATTGTACCAAGGGGAAAGCAGGAAAGAGCTGAGGTGATTACAAGCTTCAAGACAGTAAGGGATAGGTATCAAGACTACACAAGCATACTTTTCCATAGTGATGAAGTTTTTCATCAGATCAAAGACGTGTGTCTTGCATGTGAGAAAGGAGATGTTACATATGAGGCTCCATCATTGATTAAAGAGAAGGCAAAGAAGATTGAGAAAAAAGAGATGACAGCTCGGATGTGGAGGCCTTTAAGAAACCTACCAGATAAATACGCAAGTCTTGCTGCAGAGAAATTAATGTCAAAAGAATGGTTTTTTGGCAAAAAGGATAAAGATCATTGCATGGAAGATAACATCATCCAACAGGTGAAGCGTGATGCAGTAAAGAGTGCAATTGAATATTTATTGGGAGAAAAAAATATTCCAATCAGCCAATGTAAAATTGATCATAACATTGTGAGGCAGATGGCATCAGCTTTACCGTCAGCTAAACAGAAGGCTTGGGCACATAAATGGGTGAAGGTAGAAGATGATGGATCTAAAATTACTCCCTCTATGAGAAGTGACATTCCGGAAAATGTGTATGCATATGCACAAAAAGTCATCAATAACCACACTCTCAGAAAAGAAAAGACTTTGAACAAGGGCTTTTATTTCATACATGAAATCATTTCAGAGTCTGGAAAGAGTGTTGAGTGCAAGGGAGTTTCATTGAGTGATTTTTTGTCCGACGACACTGCTTGGGAGAGACCTCAGCTTTTCTTTGTCTATGAAATATCAGCGGATGACATCCGTCCACTCCTTAACAAAATATTACATACCACCATTGGTAGAGTGGGACAATGTAATATAGTCATATTTGCTGATAAAGATGACAAGGAACAAATGTCTGCTACCCTAGAAAAACAATATGGCAATGAGCTCAAGATTTACAATGGGATATACTCAAGAAAAAGGGACAAGAGAGAATGCGGTCTCAAGATACAGAGTCTAGAAACCTTTTTCTTGTGCATGAAGAGCCCTTATAATGATCACTCCTTACAAAACAATATAAGAGGGAATGCAAAGAGATTGCAACTACTGCTGGAACAGCATGAAGCTCCAAGTCCCCTCCATCGCAATGCAAATCACTATGAAAGGCCAGCAAAAAGTGCTGATCTTTTAATTAGTATGATGGAATTTTTGCTACCGTCTGGATGGGAAGTCACATTGTGCCGAATGGGACATCTGTTCGAAGCTCTTATCAGAAAAGGACACATGTAAATATTATTGAGAGCCCTGCTTGCTTGGAATAGCTTGATACCGTGGCTTCTCTCACAATAAAGTTTGATAAGAAAGGTCCGATCTCACATGAAGAGGATGACATAGAGCAGATCATGTACGATGAGAGCAAGAAAGATGATGAAAATGATCAAAGCTCTGGATATAATAGTGAGGATACCAGCGATAGCAAGAAAACAGAGGAAGATGGATATGACACTGACCTTGCCTCTGAAGGTTACATAAAAAGACCACGAAGATATGTAGAGGTATGAAGACTTATGTTTAATTTTCTTTATTCATTTAAAGGTTTTTTTAAATTTATAATTAATTTAAAATTTTGAATCTCATAATTATTTTATCCTTTTATAGGAGAAGGGAGAGGAGGAGGATGAGGAGGACATAGTTGGAGCAGAGAATCATGAAAGCTCATCTCAAGAAAGCAAAGCTGCTCTGGCTATCCATCGGATGACTCTAGAAAATAATCATACATTGCAGCAAATGGAGAAGTCATTTCAAGTTAGGTTTCAAGTTCGAGAACAACCTCTTACTTTTATATTCGATGAAAAGGATATTTCAATCCTCATAAACTTCAAGAAAGAGGTCAATGACAAGGTTATAATAGCCATCCTCAGGTTTGACACAAACTTTTTACTGACTTTATGCTTTTGTATTTCCATTGGATCAAATGAACTAATATTCTTTTCTTTTTATTGCAGTATGGTTTTACAACAGCTTCCGCTATATATACAAAGATGTGCATATATGGTCGATCCTCTTGTTTCTAGTGTACTTAGCAATAAGGAGAAGACCATAGATGACATTTTTAAGTGGTTGCAACCTATTGATTTGACTGCGGCGCGAGTTATCTTTACCGCATATCACGAGGAGTGAGTATCAATCCCTACCTAGCTTATCTCTTACATTGTGGAGGATTATATCAAATAATAATTATTCTTAATTGATAATGCAGCTTGCATTGGAGCTTGGTAATTGTGGACATCTTAGCCAAGCAATGCTTCTTTGTCAATTCAATAGCATCTATCCATGGCAGTGTGTCAGAGTAAGTATAACCTACTTATGTCATAATTATGTCAATGAGATGCATCCTATGCAATGCGCACATTCATTTATGTTTTCTATTTTGATGTGTAGATCTACTCGAAAGTTGGTAAGTGCTATAGATGCACTTATGCAAATGGAGGGTGACTTGGAAGATCAAATAGAGTATGTAACATGCCCTGCAGCGAAGCAGAATGATGACCACAGTTGTGGGTGGAGAGTTGGATATAACTGCTTCTTGCTCCTTGCTCAAATTTTTGATTTGAGAGGCAGTGAAACCTCATTGTCCACATATACAGACTTGCATCTATATGCATTTATGTCATCTATCATTAAGGCATTTATTGATAATGTGGTGGAGCATCCAGAGGAAACATTGGTTGCTACGCCCATAAGTTGTCCTGATGTAACCGCTGTATTGGACGAAATGGGGAGCTCTTCTGAGGTTAAGGTCATCATTAGCAAGCAACCTCGTGTTTTGACTTTTGGTAGCGAGGAAGTTACAATCCTCTCCAACCCTTTGAAAGAGGCTAATGACAAAGTCATGATGGCCATCCTCAGGTTTGATATGAACATCTCTTGACTTGATACTTCAATCATTTGATTCAATCTACTTCTAACATTTGTTTATTTATTGCTGCAGTACGGTTATATCTCATTTTCCTAGATCAGTACAGAATCGCGTCTGTATGCTCGATTCTCTTCTTTCAGCTGTACTTAGTGATACCAAGAAGACAGTAGATGATGTTTGTTCAATTCTACAACCTTTAGATTTGGATGGCATACTACTTGTCTTTATGCCATACTATGAGAAGTAAGTATGGTCTCAATCTTTCTTTTACTCTCTTATTTATAATATTGTGTCAATTAATACTTAATATTGTGATAAATCTTATCGCTCTTTATTGGTGATGTAGTTCACATTGGAGCCTGATAGTATGGGACCTTGATGACAACCATTGTTGGTTTGTCAACTCAATTACAGGCTTTCACGGGATGTTCAAGTAAGTGTTCTTTTATCATATCATTATGAACATGCATCAAGTTACTATTTACTACACAAATTCACTTTGTCATATGTCATGATGGACAGGTCTGCAAACAAGTTAGTTTCTGCGATTATGAAAATCAGGGAGCATCAAGACCAACCAAATTTCCAGACACGCCTTGCAGTGGACCAAAAGGACATGTTTAGTAGTGGGTGGAGAATTGCCTACAACTTCATGTTGTATCTCAATGAAATTTTTGAACATGTCTCCATAGAAGCATATACCAAGCTCGCGCTACAAGATTTTGTGGCTAAGACTGTTCACTATCTAACTGCTATCATTGGGAAACAACATGATGGACTCAATGAAGAACCTGAGGGAGCCAAAGAAAAAGAAGAGACAATTCAGTCTCCTTCTGTATCACAGCCTCAAGTAGAAGCATTACAGTCTACACTTGAATTAGAGACTCAATGCATTCTTCCTACACAAGAAGTGGAGACTCAATGTGCATCTACAACATCACATCTTGTAAAGGAGGAAGAGATTAAGTCTATCCCGATTGCACCAGAAGTAGAATCTCAATGTACACCATCACACAAGTAGAGACTCAATGTACTCTTAGAGAATCACAGCCTCAAGAGGACTCATCAGACTCTATTCAGTTGTAAAACATGTAGAAAGAAACATGAGTCCTTGAAGATTTTTATCTTGTTTGTATTGATTAATGATAGTGTTTTTAAAACTTATGTTAAATGTTGCAATACATTAGGATATTTTATGATATTTTTTCATTACAATACATTAGGTTTTACTTTTTTGAAAGTCTAATTTATTATGTACAATAAATATCTTATGATGAGAATCTAATAATCATATCATTCTTATGTTCCATCACTTTATTTTATAGATTTCAATGTACTCAAAATCTACCATTTATTATGTACAGCAAGTATCTCATGATGAGATTCTATTAATTATATCATTCTTGTGTTCCATCATTTTACTTTATAGATTTCAATGTACTATCACTATCTTATATGTCTCAAATGTCTCCCATTACGGTCTTGCATCCCATCATTTTATTTTATAATGTCTCGCATTACAATCTTGCATCTAGTCATCTCGCATTACGGTCTTGCATCTGTAGTTCTATAAATTCCCTAGTAGTCGTTCATCTTCTATATCTCACCCGCAGCAGACACTTCTTGCACTTTTCTCTTCATGATGAGATTCTATTAATTATATCATTCCTGTGTTCCATCATCTTACTTTATAGATTTCAATGTACTATCACTATCTTATATGTCTCAAATGTCTCCCATTACGGTCTTGCATCCCATCATTTTATTTTATAATGTCTCGCATTACGATCTTGCATCTAGTCATCTCGCATTACGGTCTTGCATCTGTAGTTCTATAAATTCCCTAGTAGTCGTTCATCTTCTATATCTCACCCGCAGGCAGACACTTCTTCCACTTTGCTCTTCTTACCTTACTCCTCTCCTCAAGCTTGCTCCTTCCTCTCCTCAAGCTTGCTCCTTCCATCTTGCCCACAGCCTTGCCTCCTCTTCTCAAGCATACTCCTTTCATCTTGCCTTATCTCCTCTAGTTACCTTCCTCACTCTCGTTACCTTCCTCACCTCGTTCGTCTTCTATATCTTTCCTCACTCTCGTTACCTTCCTCACCTCGTTAGTCTTCTATATCTTTCCTCACTCTCGTTACCTTCCTCACCTCGTTCATCTTCTATATCTCACCCGCAGCAAAAACTTCTTCCACTTTACTCTTCTTACCTTACTCCTCTCCACACTTCTTCCACTTTACTCTTCTTACCTTACTCCTCTCGTCAAGCTTGCTCCTTCCATCTTGCCCGCAACCTTACCTCCTCTTCTCAAGCATACTCCTTTCATCTTGCAGCCATTATGGATCTTTTTAAGGTAATCGATTCTGTCGAGCAAGCCATTAGCAGCCTCAAAGAATGGATTGCCGAGAACCAAGGAAAGAGAGAGGAAAGAAAGCAAAATCCAGCTCCATTAACCCAGTACAAGAAGGATGACTTTGCTTGTCAGAAGGGCTTAGAGAAGGAAGAGGAAAGAAAAATAAGTATGGCTACTACTGAAATAGATAAATTGCAGTCATATAGGAGAGAGTTGATAGACTTTCAAAGTGAGATATCTTCGCGTGTGGCTCGTTATGGAAGATTTTCCCCCGAGGAAGCGCAAGCCATTCGGAATAAACAAAGTGTTATGCAGGAGAAAATTCATCAATCCTTACTTCTCTTCTATAATTTTAACTACATCGATGAGGATGAGATGAGCTCAGCTCTTGAATGGGTTGAATTTAGGCTAAGGACTTGAAAATAGAAAATTCATCAAATTGAATGGCTGTAGTCTTGAAAATAAATTTGCCTTCCAGTGAGAGTCTTATTGTAACTTTTGGTGTAATTTGCCTTCCAATGAGAGTCTTATTGTAACTTTTGGTGTTTTTCAACACCTAAATTATAAATATTGTGAGAGTTTGCTACTTCCACTTGTAACTTTTGAAAGTGTTTCCTAAACACTATTATAAATATAAAGAGAGTTTACAATTAATGGACCACTCTTTTTTGTGTAACTTATCTCAGGCTTAACTTTTGAAGGTGTTTATTAACACCATTAAATATTAAGAGAGTTTACAACAACCTAATCTTATTTTTTCATGTAACTTATCTAGACTGCGTTAAATTTTATAATTTTAGTTTCATGTCCTTAAAAAATATATAAAAAAATGCTTGTTTTTATGTTTTTATATGTGCTTTGAAGATTGGGTTTTTCTTAAATTTTATCTGAAAACTAGTCCAAAAGTATATGTAAAAATGAATTTGTACATTGACAAGTCCAAAATTAATGAAATAAGTGTTATACATGAAAATGCTTTACCTCAACCCCATATATCTACCAAACTCCCTAACGGTGACGCGATCACTAAAATGCACCTTCCAATGGGCTTGGCAAAGCTCGAAGTATTTGACTCTATTGCAGAAAAGAAAAGGCAAAGAGGGGATGTCATAGCTTCTTCTCATACTTTGTATACTCTTTGGAAGAACTTTGGATATGTTAAAATCCCAAGGAGGTAAAAAATGTCAAAGTACAATTTCTGTGATGATTTAAAGCGAGCGATTGAGAGTGCAACATGTCCAAATCAAAGGGAATTATACAAAAAAAACAAAAAATCTCATCATGACCTTATTCGACATTCTAGACAAAAATATGCATTTTGGAAGGAGTAAGCTATTTCGCATCGCAATGACTACATGTGCCTTATTGTAGATGGCATGGATTAGAATACAACAAAATTGCCTCGTTTTGTTGCCACTCCACCTAAATTACAAGGAAAGCACTTTCTAAAGACACATCTATGTGGAGTGTTAGTGCATGGAATTAAGTTCTTTGCAGATATATGGATTGATTCCTTGCATCTACATGATAGCAATCAAATTGTAACATCTATTATGAAGGCAATTCGCAATGTACATGCAGAAAAAGGTCGCCTACCACCGACTTTGGGAATACAAGCTGATAATTGCTGGCGAGAAAATAAGAATGTACTCATGTTGGCATTTTGCTCCATGATAGTTGCTCATCGAATCTTCAATGAGGTCGAATGTGGATTTTTGTATGTTGGGCATACACATGAGGATATTGATCAGGTTTTTAGCACAGTCTCAAGGGAGCTTAAATGCAAGGATATGAAGACAATAGATGACTTGGTAAGAAGATGTGGTAGGCAGGTTGGTGGTCATAAGGAAAGTACAGTATGTGAGAGGCTCGAAAGAATGTATGATTGGAAAAGCTTCATTCTACCTTTCATACAAACGGGTGGTGATGCATTGACAGGTCATACCAATCCACACTACCTTTGGTTTTTTTTTTAAAGATGAAAAACCCGTAATGCAATGGCAACAGTATTCTCATGATACAAAATGGGAACCTGAAGAAACTTACAGTCTCTTAACTTCAATTCCTAGCAAGGAAAGGTATCCAACATGGGCTCCTATACAAGAATTAAATGATAGGTCTAGCTGTGAAATAGAAGGATTAAAAGCATTTATTACATACAAAGAGGAAATGCTCCGGAGATATCCTGATTCGAAGCCTACTTGGAGAGAACACACTACCACTATAATTAACAAGACACGAAATTTAATAAAGGACCTTGAGAGAATGCGAGGCTCAAAGGATGTCAAGGAAGAATGCAATATGTTTTGGCCAAATGTTCATAACAATTTGCACCCAGCTCCAGTGTTTGAAAATGAATTTGTATCATTACTCCCACATCCATATTATGGACCAAAGAAGAGAGAGTTTATGCCACAAGTAGATATAGAGGTCGATTGTTTTATTATGGTTCGGCCATTGGATGATGAATATGAGAATGTGAAGTTTTGGGTTGCAAAAGTAGTTGATGTGCAAAGAGATGACAAGGGAGAGCTACAACATTTACAGCGGTATGGTATGAGCCAAAGGGCAGGAAGGAGAATATGGATAACAACACATTGTATATTAATTGTATAATGAAGGAGTGGGTCCCAAATGATGAAGCGGTCTCTCAAGTTTCGACAGAGACAATCATAGTGTCTTGGCATTCAAGAGGCATTCAAGGGCAAAGAAATCAAAGAAGCGCATGGGATATGAGGTAGAAGGAAAAATAAAAATACCATAGTAAACTATTTTGCATATACACGAATTTTTAAGGATGCTCGCCATGGAGGAAGTAGAAGGAGACAGCGCAAATGAAGAATGTCCATGATTAAAGCTTTGTATTGAAGTCCATTGAAGGATTTTATTTGGGTACTAGGCAAGAAGCCAATCCAAGACAATTATAATCAGAGTCATCACCTCCTATGTCAAATGAGAGTCAAAATATGCACCCAAGGGCTCAGGGGGGTCACTATGTATAAACCCTCTATATCACGTGCGTTCAAGGCCTATATTTAAAATCCCTTATCTGTAAAATTTTTCATTAATAAAATGTACCCCTTTTCTATACAAATCTGTAAATTTTTTCCAAAACTATTTTAAATAGTCCCTTATGTATATTTATTTATGTAAATTTTAGAAATAAAAAATATCCTTCTATTGAACTCACGTGATAGGGTTACATATGATGAGTGATCCCCCCGAGCCCAAGGGTCAAGGCTTGCCAAGACAATAGGGAGTTAATGCAGATGGCACCTGGCAAGGGACTATCACATTGAGCAATAAGACAATGGGGAATTAATGCACCCAAGGGGCAAGGCTTGACAAGATAACTTGTGGGAGTTAATGCAGATGGCACCTGTATTTCTGCACTGGATGTCACCCAAGGGTCAAGGCTTGGCAAGACAATAGGGAGTTAATGCAGATGGCACCTGGCAAGGGACTATCGCATTGAGCAATAAGACAATGGGGAGTCAATGCACCTAAGGGGCAAGGCTTGGCAAGACAAGTGGGAGTCAAATTATGTAGATGGCACCTAGCAAGGGACTATCATGACATTGAGCAATAAGACAATGGGGAGTCAAATTATGCAGATGGCACGAATTGAGGCTCTTTAAGAGCAACAATTTAAATTGTAAACATATGTTCAATCTATATCATTTTGGATATAAAGACTCTAGCTGAGAGCAACGTCTCTCAATGTAATCATATAATAATAGCTGTAATTGCTATTATACCTCTTTGGTTCAATACAAAACTTGGGTCTTATGGCATCATGTCTTTTTTCTATTTATTAAAAGTTTTAAAAATTTTGTGCATATTACGAGTGGCAATGTTATTTTCATGAAATATTTAAGTCTCCTTTCATGGATTTATAAATTCATCACGTCAAGGAAAAATATGAAAAATAATTAAATTAACAAATAACTTAGATATAGCTAGAATTTCTAATATAGGATTATTTCAAATTCTTACATGTTGGTACAAAAGTATGATTGAAAAAACAATATTTTTATGTGAATATGATAGTGCCACAAAGTGAACTTTTGATTTGGGAAGAATATTTTCAGAAAGTAAAATTTTGATTTGGAAAGGATATTTTCACAAAGTAAAGTTTTCATTTGGGAAGGATTTTTGGGCTTCGTCCAAAAACAACACAAAAAGTATAAAATTAATCAAATAGGTGTTTTGTTACCAGTTCATCAAACCTTGGTGGACATATTTGGAGACACCACCGAGCTAGCTCTTTGCTAGTCTTTTGTAGCCCAGCACTAGTGATCTAGTCACGTAGATTTTTGAGTCAGGTTATGAACACCTTCACTGTCTCTCCTTCATTAAACTTCTTAGTTGCGAGCTGATTCTCCAGGTTCTGGATCCTTGACTGATTTTGTGTCTCATACTGACTCTTCAATATGTTCTAGGCCATAGTTGCCTTAGATGTATGCTAAATCAAGGTCAAGGTTAGTTATGGAAGCAACTGATAGCAAATTTCTCTTGATTTGTGGAACATACAGCACATTAGATAGTTTCTTAACATCTCCATTTATAGAAACAAATGAAACTGTACCTGTACCCTCAATGGGGCATTTTGTGTTATTACCAACCGTCATAGTGTTGGGTTCCTGTAGAGGCTGCATGGAACAATATAGACCCTTCTTGTAGGTCATGTGATGGGAGGCACCACTATCTAGCACCCATGAATCAGTCGTTGAAGCTTCTTGAACTGAGGAACACTCTTCCTCAATGGCTAGAAGTAGATCCAACTCTGCTTTCACTATGGTGGCTGTCTCTTTCCCCCTCCTTTCCCCTTATTTGTCTTCTTCAGAATACCATTCTTTTCATCTGCTTTCTTGAGCCGGCAATCTGCAATCATATGGCCCTTCTTTTTGTAGTAGAAGCATTCTCCCTGAAACTTCTTCTTGCCGCCCTCCTTCTTTTTGTCCCCACTAGTAGAGGACTCACCTTTGGTGGAGGAACCATGTTTGCCTTTCGCAATGGTAGAGAAAGCAGCATCCCCATTGCTGCCTCCATCTCAAGCTTCAAGCCTCAATTCCTCCTCCATAACTAAAGCATAGAACTCCTCAAATGACAATGGTTGGGGTCTCACCTAAGTGTTAAGGACTGTTACTAGTCCATCAGACCTTGGTGGACATATCCGAAGACACCGCTGAGCTAGCTCTTCACTAGTCTTTTGTATCCCAACACCAGCCATCTGGTCACGTAGATTTTTGATTCAGGTTATGAACACCTCTACTGTCTCTCATTTATTATACTTCTCATCTGCGACCTAATTCTCTAGGTTCTAGATCCTTGTCTGATTTCGCGTCTCATACTGACTCTTCAATATGTTCCAGGTCACAGTTGCCTTAGATGTATGCTGAATCAAGGCCAAACACTGTCAGTAGTACTTATAACTAGGGCACATAGAGCATCTGCATTCCTGCATTTCCAAGCTTGTAGAAGGTCAGCATTAGGAGGTATTGTACTCCCTGGATTTGCTGGGTCGGGGGTTCCTAGTGGTTCTGGGTCAGTCCCCAGTACTGTCTCCAGAAGCTCATATGAATCCAGAATAGTAGTAATTTTAAACTTCCACAGAGTGTAGTTCATACCATGTAGCTTGCCTTCAGTGAAGGCTGGTGGGCAAATCCTCAATGCCTAGATTGTTGGTGCAATAGTAGCTACTGAACTCGAGCCACTTCTTATTGCCATCACTCCATATGCTATTGAAGCCATCACCTCTCTTTTATTCTTCGACCCTTAAAGCCGCCTGGGCATTGATACCATGTTAAATTACATGACGTAGTGGAACAGAAATTGAACAAAGAATAGAGAGTACACAGCAAACTGGAGAGGAACAAGCTTTCCCTTCAATACTGATGTAGTATAGATGATGGCTCTGTCTAGCCATGCACTCCCACAGTGGAGCTTAGATGGCGATCTAGACAGATACTAGGTGAAGAGCTACTAGCTAGAAGAACTCTATTGGAAGATTTGACCTAATACAATGGACTAGGGAGGTCGCCTCTTTATAGCTATGAGGGAGGTAGTCAGATCAACCTAGTCGGTGGAACCGACTAGTCAACCTAGTCGGTGAAGCTGACAAGTCAACCTAGTCGATGGAACTGATATTCAATGAATATTCCCTAGACCGTCACCTTGAGGGCTCTTACCCTTGAACCCTCCTCAAGGCGGCGCTTGGCCCCATTGGGATCCCCCAGCTGGGGACAAGCTAGCCCCTAGACCCTAGTGAGAGCAAGGGGCTCCCACACAATCACCTTTCTATCATCAACGGTCTCATTATTTGATAGACCTCATCTGACATGCAAGTTAGGATCCATCCAGTGTCTCGGGCTCACACATGGCTTCTCCTCATATGGGGGCCTTACAACCTGAGCACCTTGGACCACTGGTGGTTACCAGAAGGGTGGGGCATTGAGCATATCTAACACCAATTGCATTCTCCAGAAACTCACATGGAGATGGGCACTAGTTGCATTCACACAAAACTCACATGGAGATTGATACTAGTGTCTTTCTCCATGTAAGTTTGTGGAGAATGGCACTGGTGCCATTCTAGATACATGTTCAAATTTATCAAAGTATACCCTATCTCATAGTTCCATTCTACACAAGCTCACATGGTTATGGAGAATGGCACTAGTGCCATTTCTCACATGGGGTTGTCAAGATTAGTACTAGTGCCATTGTCTACAAACTCACATGGAGTACTAGCACTAAAATCATTCCTCACATCATATGAGAATGTGGAGAATCATACCAGTGCCAATTCTCACATGGGGTTGTGGAGATTGGTACCATGTTGAGTTTATGGATAATGGTATGGTTTCCATTCTCCATGTGAGTTTGGGCAAGAATGGCACATGGACCAATTCCATGTGGATTTCATTGAGAATATCAAATATCATATCGCATGTCAAAAAACCATCAAAATATAACACATGTGTCATGGAATTTCGACCATAGTCTCGCCTATACAAAAATCAAATGAAACTAGGAGAATGGCAATACCATTCTACATATCATATGAGATTGTGGAGAATGGCACTAGTGCCGACCTCACCTAGGCTTGTGGAGATTGGAACCAGTGGCATTCTCCATGTTTAAATTTACCAAAATATCCCCTATGAAATGCCTCCATTGGACAATGGGGTTGTGGACATTGGCACTACTAGTGCCATTCTCCAAGACCTCATATGAGATCCTAGATAATGGCACTAGTTTTAATCCCAATAGACTCCTGCAATGGGAAGAATGGCACTAGTGCCATTTTGTAGGGCCCTATCATATGAGATCCTCCAAACCATGAAGCATATCTGTTGCTACTAGGTGATCCATATACTGAAGCATGGATGTGTAGTCTCGAGTGGAGCTCGATATCTCAACAACCATTGCCCCTACCAGGGTACAAGTGGATTTTTAGTTGTGCAGGGAAACAATTTGTTCAATAGAAGCCTTCATCAACCCAAGATCAAGCCACAACCTTATATCCCACGAGATGTGCATTCAACTCCTAAAGTCTGAGGTAACCCTAGATCCCACACCTATTATGGTACGCGCTATGAATGGAGAGATCTTGCCCACCATAGGTTGTGTAGAATTATGCATATCAATAAATGACTATGCTGATGTTATGTCATGCATGAAGGTGCCATGGACAAATAGGTCATTCTCGTCAGAACTTGGTGTTAGGTATTCAACTGCCAAATTGATTGGCGTGAATGCACAACGACACTAACTAGTGAGGGTCACACCTCAATTATCTCGATTGGCTTTGGTATCTCAAGTCCAATGATGACAATTGGCCATTACAACTCCATACTAGCTTCGAGCAGCAAGGTAGCAGCCCCCTTGAATACAATCAAGGCTTCCTCGAGGCCGTAGTGCCATTCTCCACAAACTCACATGGTTCTTCACAAACTCACATGGTTATGGAGAATGGAACTAGTTCCATTTCTCACACTCGAGTGGTGCACCAATAAGAAATCCTAGGTATCACGTGTGTTCAAGGGGTATTTTAAAAACCCCTGAGCTTAAAAAAAAATCCCAATAAAACAACCCAGGCTCTTTACTTATGAACTAACGTATTTTTTTCTAAATTTAAATTAAAAACCCCCTCTTGTTATCATAAACATATTAAATTTTTTCTAAAAGTGGAATTAAAATTCCCCTCCTTTTGAATATACATGATACACTAAAATTGTGGTAGGTGAACTCCCCGAGTTCTCACTTGAGCTATGGAGATTAGCACCAATGTGATTCTCCACAGACTCACATGGAGGTTGGCACGAATGCCATGATCCATGTAAGTTTTGGAGAATGGGACTGGTGCCATTCTTCATGTTCAAATTTACTAGTCTCCTCAATTAAAGCCTTATATCATATGGCACTGGAAGAATGAGTTATAGACAATTGGCACCATGTGACTTTGTGGATTATGGAATTGGTGCTGTTCTCTAGGTGAGTTTGGGGAATGCACATGGACTAATTCAAGATGAATTACATTTGAGAATGCAATGTAATCTACTCAGAGAAAAGTTTTGGTTTTTAGAGGAAGGTGTGAGTGAAAGAGAGGTTTTGGAAGTCATTTCGAGTGATTTTGAAGAGAATCTCGTGTTTAATGGTGTTCAAATTTTGTATAAAAATAGTTTATGTGATTGATAAGGTGTGTGTGATAGCAAATCCCAATAGAAACACTAAGAAATAATGCTATGAGTGATTTTCAAAGTGGTTTGACAGAAGGAAGCTGTCAATTTTTGCAAAACACCCCATTTTTCCTTGGCATTTGACTACTTTTCTCTCATCTACTCCTGCTCTATTACTTTGCTCCATGCACCCTCCTCTAGCTCTCTTGTGCCTCTGCTCTACTTTGCACCATGCTCCCTCCTCCAACTTTCATCCGCTCATCTGCTCCCCTGCTCATCCGCTCCATTTCTTGTGACCCACTCTTTTCACCATGCCTATTACTACTATCACCCCTCTATGCAACATGATCCCAATCTTGTCTTCCTTCTTATATAAGGTCATTGTGTTGCACTCATTAAAACTTGAAATGCTCGCTCTAGTGGAATATCTTCGTTCCCTCAGTCGATTCCCCCCACATCTACATGTCACCACCCTGGATGGCATGCACACCTCTAGCCTCTATATGGTTGTGCTCTATGGATTCCCTAGAGAGGTTGACAAAGGGCTAAGTATTTTCACAGGAGATTACTCTCATCTTGTTGGGGGGCCAAATTCTGAGTCTTGCATTTGTAAAATGTGCATGGTCTCGACCTCTCCATTGTCTCCTCCATCGGCTCCCCAAAAAATTTGAATGCAACAAGTTGGATGGCAGTAATACTGAGTTGTACAAAAATCCTCTTGCTATTAGAAATCAGCGTTACTAATGTTGTACAAGTATCATCTTGCTCAAGGAAGCTCATAATCACTCATCAATGGTTAGATGTAGTGTTTTGGCCTCTACGGCTCTCAATGATCTTTAGGCTCAGTGGATGTAATCTTTTGGTCTCTAAGGCTCTCAACAATTGCTGAGTTTTTACAAATGTAATCTCTTTTGTTCAATTTGAGGCTCTTAGTATAAACTAATTTTGTTGATTTTTATATAAACCACTCAACAATAGCTGAGTGGTTATTCTCGCTAGATGTAATCTTTTGGCCTCTAAGGCTCTCAACAATTGCTGAGTTTTTATAAATGTAAGGTCTTATGCTCAATTCTTTCTCTAGAGGCGCTCATTGTAAATCATTGTTAATTTTTATATAACCTATTATTGGATGTAGATATAATGTCTTTTGCTCAATTCTTACTCAATTTAATGGTAGATAATTATCTGGATGGCACCACTAGGGCTCCAGGCACCACAGTGGCCTGGAATACCTTTTCCCTCATTTAGGATTTATTGCAACAAGGACTAAAATACCAATAAATCAGGACTACAATTCCTTGGTTTAAGACCAAAATAGCATTAAAATAGCTCCAACAACCCACTGGGTGGTGGTTCCATGAAGATACCTCTAGAAAAATACAATTAAACTTTTAGAAAAATGCAATTGACGATATGGCCTTTAGGGGTCCCCTCTAGGGGCAACTGCCATATGGACTTGCATTATACAATATCTAGGATGCCACTAGACAGATATGGCATGTCGATATGGCCCTGGCCCCTATAAAGGGGACACCTCAAGGGCCATATCAACAAATGTATTTTCATTAGTGCACTAATATATAACTAAAGAAACCAGCGTCGTGGTTGTCATAGATCTCCTTCTATTTGCCAACACTATGGTCATCATAGATCTCCTTCTATAATATGTAAAAATAGGTAACTCCATAACTCCAAGAAGAAGTGCGGTGGTCGCTCCAAAAAAACCTTGAGTTTTCATTATCTGCATGGGTGTGTTGTCTGATGACAGGTGGAAAAGCTACTACAGAAGGCTGCGTGATGACAAGTGGTTAGGTAAGAGACTACACTACATGAAGCAAGGTAGAGTTTTCATGTGTCGAGATCTACAATGATTAGAATGATAGAGTGCATCTCATTATTATGCCAAGAACTGTGAAGATAGTGGGAGAGAGGGAAGGAGTTTCACTTGCGGCTTTCTCACATGCACAATGGGGGAATACACACAAAGGTGGAGGCTGAAAACAGTTTTCCTCTTCTTAGTTGTGAAAGCCAAAAGAACTCAAGTACAAAGAAAATAGAAGAACCCTATATGTGGGTCTCAAACCAAACTCAACTGACTAAGGTGGCATACTAACTGAGCCACAAACTAGAGTAGATAAGGATAGCTATCATCCAGCTATTATTCGTGGGCGGTGTACCAACCGCATCTCCAGCTAACAAGTCGGTGACATAAATACACACAACGGTCACCCTGGCATATCGCGAGTGGAGCTCGATATCTCAACACTCCCCCTCGAGCCCAATCCCAATTCTTGCACACCAAGCAGGTCTCTGAACTTGCGCAGCTTCTCTGCACCCAATGCTTTCGTGAATATGTCAGCTACCTGATCCTCTGTGCTGACATAAACTAGATCAATAAGACCTAGTAAAACCTTCTCCCGCACATAGTGATAATGCACCTCAATGTGCTTTGTTCTAGCATGAAAGACTGGGTTCTTTGCCAAGTGTATGCTGCTCATGTTGTCACAATAAATGACAACTGGCCCATCTGTAGACTGATGCATATCATAGAGTAGCTTATGCAACCATGCTACCTCACATGCAGCCATTGCTGCACCCCTGTACTCAGCCTCTGTGCTCGACAAGGCAACTGTAGGCTGTTTCTTGCTGCTCCAAGTGACTGCAGTACTCCCAAAAGAGAACACATATCCACTGGTAGATCGTCTATCAGAAATACTACCAGCCCAATCAGCATCAGTGTATCCATGCAACTGTATCTGAACCCCAGCCTCATAAAATAGTCCATACTGCAATGTGGACTTCACATACCTGAGTATGCGTCTAGCCGCATCCAAATGCGGTTTCCTTGGAGCCTGCATAAACTGACTTACCAACCCAACAGCATAGCTCAAATCTGGCCTGGTAATAGTCATGTAAATCAAACTTCCTGCTATGCGTCTGTACATAGTAGGGTCTTCTAGAAGCTCACCTGCATCTGCGCTCAGCTTCACATTCTGCTCCAAAGGAACTGAAATAGGCTTATAGCCTGTCATCCCATATTTGGACAGCATGTCCAATCCATACTACCTCTGCAAGAGCTGTATCCCACTTGGTGATCTAATCACCTCAATGCCCAAGAAATAACGCAGCTCTCCCAAATCCTTCATCTCAAACTTCTGCCTCAATAGCATTTTCACATGAAGGATATCTTCATCACTATCACCTGTGATGATCAAATCATCAACATAAATGACCAACAGCATAATCCCTTTCTCTGTTTTTCTCACATAGAGTGAGAAATCTGCCTTGGAAATCTGAAAGCCAATAATGACAAGATACTGTCCTATCTTGTCAGACCATGCTCTAGGTGCTTGCTTCAAGCCATACAAGGCTTTCTTCAGCCTGCAAACAAACTCAGGATGAGTAGCATGAACATAACCTGCTGGCTGCTCCATAAAGACCTCTTCTTGCAAATCACCATGCAAGAAGGCATTCTTTACATCCATCTGATGTAAAGACCATCCCTTTGATGCAGCCATAGCAATGGCTGCTCTTACGGTTGCCATCCTTGCAATCGGGCTGAAAGTTTCTTCATAATCAATGCCATATGTCTGTGCATACCCCTTAACAACTAATCTTGCCTTGTATCTATTCACAGAACCATCTGCATTGTGCTTGATCTTATAAACCCACTTACAGCCAATTGCATTCTTGCCTTTAGGCAAAGGCACCAATTCCCATGTAGCATTAGCATCCAAGGCATCCATTTCTTCATCCATGGCTTTCTCCCATTTTTCATTTCCCATGGCTTGCTCAAAAGAAGTGGGTTCTGGTTCCTGTATCACTTTGACCATATAGGCATAGTGAATGGCTGTAAATCCATCATATTTCAGCCTATCCACAGGATACCTAACCCTGGTAGCAAAATAGGCTCACTTCCAGGTGCTCTCAAAACATCCCTGGTCTTCCTTACTCCAAGTGTAACAACAGAAGGAATACCCAACTCATCATCAATGCTCTGTTCTGAGCCACTGGATTCACCATCCACACAAGAGTGACCTGCATTCACATCATACATGGGCTGATCTACCTTCTCTTTTCCTTTTCGTGATACCTACGTACCACTCTCTGCATTGCTTTGAGGGGATTCTCCTGATCTCAATCTGCCTGTCCATGGCGAAGTATGTGAACCACTGGTAGAGGACACTCCAGATCCACTGATATTTTGTGATTGCTGCTATGCATTCTGTGCAGCATTACCATTTTGTGCATCTACATCAATCATCACATTTATTGGTTTATACCAGCTGCTCATCTCATCAAAAACAACATCTCTGCTCACTGTGAACTTGCGTGTAGAAGGGTTATAGCATCTATACCCTTTCTGCTGCAGAGAATAACCAATAAAGATGCACTTCTCAGCTTTTGGATCCAACTTGGACCTCAACTCATCTGGCACATGGACATAGGCAATGCAACCAAAAATCTTCAAATGAGAAATATCTGGTTTCCTACCAGTATACATCTCCTCTGGCGTCATGCCATGTATTGCTGCAATATGAGTCCTGTTCATTATATAGACTGCTGTAGCAACTGCTTCAGCCCAATAATAATCTGGTAGATCTTTTTCATTTAGCATAGCCCGAGATACCTCTCCAATATGCATGTTTTTCCTTTCTGCAATTCCATTTTGCTGTGGGGTATGACTGCATGAATATTGCTGCTTTATACCATGCTCCTGCAAGAACCTTGCAAACTCATTTGAGAGGTACTCTCCCCCTCCATCTGACCTTAGGCATTTTATTTGCAGGCCTGTTTCTTTTTCAACCATAGCTTTGAAAGCTTTGACGTGCCCAAACACTTCACTTTTCTTTTTCATAAAATACACCCACAGTTTTTTGCTGAAGTCATCAATAAATGTGACAAAATAGTGACAGCCTCCAATAGATGCAGCTTTTGTAGTCCACACATCAGAGTGGATTAATTCCAATGGCTTTTTACTCTCTTGAACATGCCTAGGAAAAGGTTTCCTTGCCTGTTTCCCAAATTGACAGGCTTCACAAACCTTGTGCATTTCTGCAACCTTGAATTTAGGCAATCCTGCAACAATATTTTGGGCTTGCATTGATTTTAGTCGCTGTATATTAACATGACCAATGCGTTTGTGCCAGATATCAATATCTGCAACTACACCGGTCCCATGTGCAAACATTGCTGCACTCAATTCATGCATGTCTGCATCCAACGTAAACATCCTGCCCTTCTTCTTTCCTTTTGCTATCAAGCGACCGTTATTTTTCATATCCTCAACAAAGCATCCATGAGGATTAAATCTAACCTGCAAGCCCTGCTCAACCATTTGACCAACAGAAACCAGGTTCTTGGTGATGTTCGGGACATGAAATACATCAGACAAGTATTTCTTTTTCCCATCCTGCATAGACAAAGGAATTTTGCCAATCTGCACAATAGGATGTGCAGTATCATCACCAGTCTCCACAAATCCTGGTTTTTCCATTTTTCTTGCATCCTGCATCCATTCAGCGTGACCTGTCATGTGGTTTGATGCACCCGAGTCAACATACCACACATCATTGCTTTCTTCTACACTTGTTACAGAATTTGTCATATGCTGCACCATAAACAAATGCTCATTTCTGTCATCACCCTGTCTACTAGAGGATGCATAATTGCCTTGCTGCAATTTTCCACTCATAATGTCATTCTGCTTTTTGTAGCAGTCTTTAGCCATATGACCCATTTTGCCACAATAGTAGCATTCAACATTGTTGTTTGCATTTTGGCTTCTCTGCCATCCACCACGGCCTCTTTGGCTCCCCCTGCCTCTAGAGTTACCACGTCCTCTTGCATAGGACTGGTTTTCTTGCGTTTGCTACATATTCTGATTTCTACCACGGCCTGCAGATCGGCCTCCTCTACCTCTGCCTCTACCTCTGCCAGCATTTGAGTAGAAGACAGTTTGTTTTGAAGTTCCTGCTGAAGAAGATGCACCCCCATTTCTCTGCTCTTCAGAAATTAGAAGAGCAATCAACTCCTCAAAATCAGGAAAGTTTTCACGGATGGCAATGGATGTCCGGAACTGTGCATAATCCTTTCCTAGACCATTCAAGGTCACAGAAACCAAATCATCATCATCCATTGGCGACCCAATGGAGGCAAGTGCATCTGCAATTTTCTTCACTTTCATGTGGTAGTCATTTATGCTCAAATTTTCTCTCTGCACATTGTGCAACTCCTGTTTGAGTTGCATTTTCCTGGCTTGCGTATTTGTGCTATACATTTTTGCCAAAGTATCCCATGCCTCCTTTGGCGTATTTGCATCCTGAATATGCACAATCATGGAGTCCGAAATACTGATAGACAGCCAGTACATAACTTTCCTGGCTCTCTCATGCCATCCTTTGAATGCCTGCATTTCCTGTTGACTGGGAACATTAGGAAGAATAGGTTCTTCTTCATTTCCTATAATGAATTCCCAATAGCCTTTTCCCATCAAGAAATTCGTCATTCTAAACTTCCATGCCTGGAAGTTGTTCTTGTCAAGCTTTTCAGTGACAATCTGTGAAAGAGAATCAGATGCCATTACAGAACACTGCAAAATATTCTGTCACTGCAAAAAAACACAGCTTTTACCTCACACGGGCAGATCTGCAAAACCGGCGAGAGTGGTATTTCACCACACAGTCACTTCCTAGTGACGATTTTGCATCAACAGGCAATAGGCATGAATCTGCAACTCCCAATATCTCTGCACACTGGCATACGATGCAATTTCTGCGGCACCTTTCCACCGACTAGCCGCGCAGTGGTCGCACAGCAAAAAATAGGGCCTTTCTCTGAGTGCCTGCGAAGAACTTCCGCCTTCAAAACGGGCCCCGAAACGGCCTCAAATAAGAAAAATAAAGTCACTGAGGGCTCCGCCTCAGCCGCAGCATATACTACACTCTCGCCACACCGCGAAGGGCGTCTCAATATGAAACAGTGCACTCCTGCACTTCTGGCTGTGCTACCTGCAGAGATTTGCTCCCAAACTCGAAATAGGAAAGCAACGCTGGTCCTCTTACTAGGACACCACGAACTTGGCTTGCTTTCTTGAGCTCCTTACCACGAACAAGGCTCTGATACCATGTGAAGATAGTGGGAGAGAGGGAAGGAGTCTCACTTGCGGCTTTCTCACATGCACAATGGGGGAATACACACAAAGGTGGAGGCTGAAAACAGTTTTCCTCTTCTTAGTTGTGAAAGCCAAAAGAACTCAAGTACAAAGAAAATAGAAGAACCCTATATGTGGGTCTCAAACCAAACTCAACTGACTAAGGTGGCATACTAACTGAGCCACAAACTAGAGTAGATAAGGATAGCTGTCATCCAGCTATTATTCGTGGGCGGTGTACCAACCGCATCTCCAGCTAACAAGTCGGTGACATAAATACACAACGGTCACCCTGGCATATCGCGAGTGGAGCTCGATATCTCAACAAGAACTAGCACAGTGGTTCCTCCAAGCCAACCTCAAAATTTCCATGATTGGATGATCTACATGGGTGCATTGCCCGGTGGAAGGTGGCAAAGCTACAGTAGTAAAAGGTTACACAATGAGATGTGGTTATGTCAAGCCTTGCGGTGTTCAGAATGATAGATTATGTCTCATTATTATGCCAATGTAGCATCATGATGTTGGAAATATATTCAGTGAGAGCATGGGTTCGCCCCAAATTCAAAATCTCACCCAGGAGCACATGGCGTCACGGCCCTAAAATGGCCCAAAAAATAGTTTCACAATTGGCTACACCCAAACAAATGTTGACCTTGTCATCATTGCTTCTTTAAATAAGCATTTAGAGAAAATGGAGCTTGGATAGATTTGTTCTCTCTTGAACAAAGAACGTAGTTGCCTTGCATGGCTCGACAAGTTTGAATTCACTTGGATCAAGAGTGGTAAGATTCTAACATACCATGGGTGTCCTATAGGGGTGGGCATTACAATGAAGAAAAGGCTAGGGTGGTATTAGGAAGTTTCAAGATAAATTCACGACATGGAAGCAAGAGGTTAGGAAGTTTAAAGATTAGGGTGGCATAAGGAAGTTTGACGATAAGTTTAGGACATCGAAGCAAGAGATACATCCTTTTTTCAGAAACTGTCACAATGGCTAAGTACATTTTAACTTCACATTTGTTGTTTGCCATGTTTGTAAGTCAATTACTAAGGGGTTTCATTTTGGTTGAGAAATCACTCTAGGACTTCAGTTCTAAGGACTAGCAACACGATGGAAACTCATTACTTTGTCAAAAATGGGAGGCCTTGGATTAGAAACTTTGAAAGAAAAGTTCTATAGTCTATTTTTCAAATGGATATTAGCATGGGGTTCTACTCACCCATGGGTGATCATTTAAAGACACTAAATGCATCATCGTCGTGGAGGCATAAAGGGAAATTGCATCAATTGGTAGGACATTCAAATGACCACCACCCACTTGAAATTCCTTACGTAGCTTATATAGATTTGGAAGGAAAAAGCTACAAGATGTCATTGGCAGGGAGAGAAAAAACTATAAGGAGATGGCTCGCTACATAAATTCATAGAGATATTAGGAAAAAAGAAAACTCATTTTGGGGCCTTTTAACCAAATGAAAAATCCCTCTCCACCAATCACAAGAGGGTCAATGTAACATGGGTAAAATTAAAAAACTAACATAATTCCATAAATTAATAAGATAAACATGCAAGACTTTACGGATATACAACTCCAAATAATAAATGAAATGAACCTTTTTTAATCTTAACAAGATTTTAAATTTGGCAATGTGATATTTGAAAAAGATCAAGGATTTAAACATGATTTTCCTCCTAAACTAGTTTTTCACTTGCATTTTTCTCATTGGCATGATGTCTAGTTGTCTTTGACGAATCCTCCCAAATTGGTTTTCCCACTTGCATTTCACCTATTAAAATATTTGTCATCTCTCTTTCACGAGTCAAGAATTCTCTCGCTTTTCCTCCTAAACTAGTTCTTCTGCTTGCATTTGACCTATTTGTTAGTCCATTTCTCTTTCATGAATCATCCATAGTGATAGGAAACCCTGGGCATACCAATTGGAAATGGTGTGTAACTCATAATGTAGAAGACCTTGACATAGAAGTGAGAATTGTTTCTCATTGACCTATGGCTTACATATCATCTATAGAGTTTGCTAATGCTAAGGAAAAAAATATAAGTGCAAGTTCTTTGCTTTGTCAATTTATTTCCTTGAGAGTTTTAGATTGGATTAGTTTCCAATGGACCATGACCATGCATTGTGCAAAACACTGTGTTGATCAAATGCCAAAGAACATGATGCAAACACCTTACTGGTCTGTTTCCTTAAATTTTTAGGTGTTCAACTTCTACATTGGATTATCTTCTATAAGTTTTCTATGGCAATGCAAAACCACGATCGTACTTGTGAGAAACATTGTGTTGATCAAAATGTTAAGGAGCAAGATATCGATGTGAGCTTGTTACCTTGTTGACCTATTTCTTCTACATCTTCTCCCATCTTTTATAGAAATTGCCAATTGGTTGGCATAGAAGGTTCATGGCAAAGATTAGTTATCTTAAAAGGAAGCTGGGTGCTAATGCAACCTAGAAAAGGAAGAGACCATGACACCAAATACTTTTTGGCATCTTGGAAGGGTAGGGTGAAAGATTTTATAACAATGGATGGAAATAAAGGAGAAAGAAAGCCACAAAGGGAATATTGATTCAACATGTATACATGCATAAAGCACTAGTTTTGCAAGATTATCCAAACTATTGTGACATGAAGTTGGGGGTAATAAACTTCATGCACCTCTTTACTTCCTACTGCTTTTGAACTGAGTGACAATGATATTTATAATTGAGAAAGGGACATTGAAAAGAAGCTTTTATGCCCAGTTACCACACCATACTTTCCTCCCTTAGATGAGAGTGAAGATGGTAACATCCCAAGTGATGTTGTACTCAAGCATAGGGAGAAGGAAAGGATCAGCAGAGGCCATAATCTCAGCAAGCCAATCTGTGCCAAAGAGAAGAGTGATACGTTGTTGAAAGAAGATCTTGCCGCTCAACATGACATGAACTAATATATATCAAGGATCTTGAAGGGGTTGATCGGGTCAGATGGGTAGGTTTTGAGGAAACATTGCACCTCCTTCATAGATACCTCTACACTTAGCTCAAAACACTCTACAAACTGTCATTAGACACAGAGGCCTATAACTTTCGATAGAGACATGATACCAAAGATTCAAAAACATATAGAGATGCATTAGGCTTCGCACTGATATACATTTCGTAAGAAACAAAGAAGCGGCCAGAAAGTTATGGGCGGTTTACTAGACAGGGTAAAAACTATCATGAAAATAGATTGTTAAACACAGAGACTCATAACTTTTTACTGTAGTATTTGATTCAAGGTTTGATAAAAGAAAGACACGTGCCTTGAAGATAGCTTTGTGCTGATATAAGTTTCATTAAAATCGGACTAACGAGCAAAAAGTTATGAGCAAAACACTAACAGGAGGTCAAACTATCATGAAAACAGATTGTCAAACACAGAGACTCATAACGTTTTGTTGTAGTATCTGATTCAAGGTCTGATAACACAAAGACATGCCCTTAAAGAGAGATTTGTGCTGCTATAAGTTTCATCAAAATCGGGCTATCGAGCGAAAAGTTATGAACAAAATGCTAATAGGAGGTCAAACTATCATGAAAACTACCCTCCACCCATGTTGATTTCATCTGAGCAGGATGCTCCCTCAAGACTCCACCTTTATCAACAATCCACCACTCATAGATTTTTCCTAGAATAGGGTAAGTAACTACCTTCGTGGCTCGGGAAATGGATGGACCATGTGTGTGCAATGAGCGGCCGAATAGAAAGAAAATTTAAGGCTTTGAAAGAAAGAAAAGGGAAGAGAGACTCAAGAGAGGGAATACGAAGTGATCTTCATTGTCGATAGAGTAAGACTCCACTTCAATGCAACTCAAAATACTACAAACACAAGGGAGAAGAAGAGGTTTCATATGTACAAGAGGGAGCAAAAGCTCTAAGACTACTCATAGAGAGAGAATAAACTAGAGAGAGATGGACTCAAGAGTCTACATAAGAGAGTATCTACAAGAGGGAGAGAAGGCTCATGGAAGAGGCTTGAGGAGACTAGAGCTAGAGCAACATGAGGCCTAATGGTGGAAAGATGATGAACAAGGGAGAGGAGGGCTCCTTTTATAGAGATTTTGTCACCCTCCTTCACCCATTTACAATTGCTGCCTATAGATTTCTTTCCCCATCAATCACATAAGCTCGTATGTCACATCCATGTCCTTTTTGGCTACTCTTGCTATGTGTCCCATCAAAAGATGCTCAAGACTCTTAAAATATTGATAAAGTCAAGAGTCTCCCCACATGGAGCCCATACAGACCCTCTCTTTCCCATATGTCCGCATCCCCCTTATTCAACATGGGAATTCTAGAAGGATTCCTCTTGACTCCAAACTCCTCCACATGCCTTCCACACGCTTGGCATGTGGCCCACCTCTTTATATGACTCACTCTTCCTATTTTCTAAAAACCCCATAATATCCCATACACAAATAGCTCTCATCCCATACCAAGGTATTTATAATTCATACCTATGGTATTTATAATGATCCATTCCACTCATCCCCTCAATCCCATACAATATCTTAGAAAATAGAAATAAGTGAGAGCTGCTAGGCTATCACTTGATACTTAAACTCTTATCAAACATAGAAGAAAACAATACCAATGCCAAATAAAAAATATCAAATTTTAGCATCACATCTTTGCCCCCCAGCAGATTCTCTCTAGTAATAGAGAGGGTCTGCTGGCCCTCAAGGTGGTCGATCATAGAAGAATTTAAGGCGATACTCATTAGTGCGTCCAGGTATGGTCCAGGTATCACCATGCCATCAACATCCTCAAGCCAATAGGTTCCATTGGTGACATTCATATACATCCTTATGGAGGCATGGCCAAAAGTAACCAATCTCTACTTCTGTTGTGGAGCTAACCCTCAAGGAAACATGCCTCCTTCCACATATTGTTGAACATCTTGTAGTTCTGAGCATCTACTGTCTACCAAAGAAACCACCCCCTAATCTTGTACTTCAATGGCTTGAGTAGCTAACTCATCTACCCTTTGATTTTCTTTTCTGTCTATATGAACACACTTGCAAAAATCAAATTGACTACATAGTGCCATAGCCTTTTGATTAAGCTCCTTCAAATGAGGACTTCTTATCTTGTAATGCCCTTGCATTTGCTTTATAATAAGCTGAGAATCTCCTCTTACTTCCAATTCTTTAACTTGACTTTGAAGACAACCCTGCAAACTAGGAATCAAAGCATTATACTCAGTTGCATTGTTAGTTGTGATACCTGGAACCTCTTGTCCTCTTGCCCACACCTCTTGACCTTCAGAATTCATCAAGACTATCCCCCCGGCTCCTTATTGGCATGAAGAACTAAAAGCCTCATCAAAATACAAAACAAGAGCTGTTGGTGGTGTATCCCTTTTATCTTTAATGTTCTCCTTATATTTATTTTCTTCTCCTAGATCCTCCCATCTTGTGAGCAAATCTGCCATAGTGAACCTAGTGGTATTTTCAGTGACAAAAGAGAAAGAGAACTCTTCCGTACACCCAGATGCCAATCTATGGCATATGTGAGTTAGATGAGTTGAATCTCCTACGAGTTACATTTTTTAATCACAACTTTTGTCTCAAAATGAGTGTGAATGAGATGGGTGCAAAATGGGATGCTTTCATGTGTCTCCAATGCTCCTCCAAGCCATACACACGCTGCACTCTAGCCTATGCATGTGCACTAACTCTTAGTATCACAATCCCTTGCAGATGTTGCCTCTTGTGTGATGGTCTAGTAGTGTCCCTTGTGTTAGGGTGTTTTGTCCTTGCTATTTGCAGCATAGGTGACTTCTCTGGCTAGCGAACTATGGTGTTTGGTTTTAGATAGAATTACCATCGGTGTTGGGGTTGCGTCACAGCTTTGTATTACATGCAAATAATGTACACTACGATATTGACAAATTATAAAATAGATTGTACAAACATTGCATCTCATACCATTCCTTTAAAATTTCCCCAATAGTAAATCCTAACTCCCTACCAACTAAGCCAGTTTCTTACTCCTTATAGATGGCCACTTTTTTTTGCCCTCCTAAGGTTCTATGGAGGAATGGAGAAATCTTTTGCTAATCAGGTTCATTGTTTAGGAGTTAGTTCATTTGGTCAAGTTGACCATGTTAATGGCATGATAATGGGTGTTTAGTGCTAGGATTAGTGGTAGATTAGGCCATTGTAATGAGTTTTAAGTTTAGTTTTTTGTCTTTTTATGAAGATCCTAAATGACTTTGTCGCTTTGTGTGGATTAAGTTTTTCTCCTCACATGAGAGATAGTGAACTATTTTGTCATTTAGCTTGTACGACACCACCTTTATTAAAAGCATGTGAAATCTTGCTAGAATGGCCACGTCCCCACTCATATTTAATGGCCTATCCTCTCTTTCATTTCTTTTCTCTCCTTTGTCTTCACTCATCTACCTTTTTACCATATTCATTCACCTTTACTTACATTTTTCTCTTTCCATTTCATACACCTTTAGTTTTCCTTTTATAAGTTATTGAAAAATTTTATTGTCATATTTATTCAAGCTACTTTACATTTCCTCTAAATGGGGACTTAATGATTGTGCCACCCTGTTGAAAGCAAGGTTGTAGTGGCATAAATATATCTCAAGAAACACCACAATCAACAAATCTACAAACCATGATGGAGTACTTCGCTTCATGTTAGAATTCAAAGAACCAACAACTTACTCATTTGCAATATGAAGAGACCGTTGCATTGCATACATTTCTACATAATGCACTCTAACACCTGCACCTATAATAACATTCCAAAAGAAAGGGCCTTAGTGGGATTTCCACCTTGTTTTTAAAAAAAATAGTAGATGGTCACATTCTGTACTTGCTTTTAGTAATAAAAGTCTGCATTTTTTTATCTTCCCCCAAAAAACATGCATAATGAAAAACAATGTTCATGTTATTGAAATGCATTAGTAGAGAAAACTACTCAAAGCATCTGAGAGGTGGGGCTTTCCATTTTTTGAGCGAAATCCCTCGAACAAAAGGTGGGAGGGGTCAAAATATATAGGCTCAAGTCATTTTTGGGGAGCACAATATTCTAAATTATTTCAAGGAATATATAAGTAAATATGAAATATTGATGAACAGAGATAGAATATAAATATATCTTTATATAATATACATATATAATGTCCAAGGGATGACTTATTTTATGACTTTCAAATATTCTTTCTTTTCCTTTTACCATTGGTTGGATCATGAAAATTTGAGCAAATATCCTTTTACAGCTCCTCAGGATGAGCTAAGAAAAATATATAACGTCTTTTTAATAGACCTTCTGAGTGTATTTTGCTAGAGTAATTTGGTTTGGAGAGCTTGCCCCAACACTATTCCACCGGCGGAATACCCTTGGAGAGCCTACAAAGAATGGGTCATAACTTTTGCTCCTTAGCTTAGATTGAGGAGCTGTAAAAAGGAAAAATATTCAAAATTTCATAACCTATACAATGGTAGGCTTAAAATCATAATTTATAGAGGTATAGATGAGATAAATTGAAAATTTCAAGATGTATATGAGAGTCAACTTTTTCCTAATTCATATTATGGTAAGAACTCGGGGGGGTCACTATGTATAAACCCTCAATATCACGTGCGTTCAAGGCCTTTTTGTAAAATTCCTTATTTGTAATTTTTCCATTAATAAAATGTACCCTTTTTCTATATAAATCTGTAAAATTTTCCCAAAATCATTTTAAAAACTCCCTTATGTAAATTAATTTCTATAAAATTTAGATATTAAAAATATCCTTCTGTTGAACTCACGTGATAGGGTTACATATGATAACTAACCCCCCCGAGGGTAAGAAGGAGTTCAGTAGGGACCACATTTCCTTAAAAGTACTTAGGTTTGGAGAATTGGGAATATTTTGAAGATATCTCCCTTGCCTTTCCATATTTGATAATGTATTAGAGATTAATTTATGATTGATAATAATGGATTTAATTATGAGATTTTCAATATCCTTTTCCTACTCATCCAAGGAATATGGTATACATTGATATATGAGAGCTTCTCAATACTTCAACTATGGGATTGCTAAAGCTAAGGGGAACTCTTTTAAATTGATTGAATTACCATAATCCTCAAAAGAGAGTATGGTAGGGAGGGATTTATAAGAGTTTCTAATGTTCTCACTATTTATTAATATATAGATGATGTTCTCTAAAATGAGGGTTATAATGATAAATAAGTAAGTATATGGTTCCATAAATGACAAATTAAGAAAGAATTGTATATTTCTTTGAGAAACATAGTAGCATGGTTGGTGTCAAGGGTTATCGCTCTCACTTTTTTGCTTGTAGGTTTTTGCTCAAAAAATGTGCACATCCCCGAGAGGCAATATATATTCATGTGCACTCTCTCTCGCTCGCATATCCACACACGGAACTAGGCGCTCTCCAAAGCATCCACCAAATCATGATTCCATCCATTGTAACGAAGGAAATGCACATAAGAAATTTTGATTCATAAGGAGACTGAAAGTTCTAAGAAGTAGCATATATATGACAGTTTGCTCCGATGCTTAAGATGTTTCAGCATGGTGCATAAAAGACATCAGCGGAGGACTGACGAGGACAAGAAACGTTGCATAGTAAACAGCAAAGGGTCAAACCCTCTGCAACATAGAAGCTACTTTTTATGCTGATAGTCTGGAAGATTGAGCTCGCGTGACGTCCAGCCCGCAGGATTGGACTTCCCATCACCGGCTCTACAGGAAAAACAACCGCAAAACGTTAAGGAGCTTGCAAACCCAGCAAAAGCTGCTGTAAATATTCTAGAACCAAGATTGATCATCATCATGCGCTCGGAAGTAGAAGGCTCGGAAGCAAAGACGACGCACCGTTTTTGCAGCTCAAGGGTGCCCGTGCCCCGGCCCTCCACGGCCTTTGCCGCCAGGTCCTCCTGGCCCTTTACCTCCTCCACGTCCAGGACCTTTCCCTCCAGGTCCGCCTGCACCTCCCGGACCGTGACCTCCAGGGCCTCTCGGACCTTTCGGTCCCTTACCTCCAGCTCCACCAGCTCCTTTCGGTTCACCATTGCCTCCAAATCCAGCATCCGCCTCCCTCGAGATTGTGACGAGCAGCAAGAGTAGCAGCACACAGGCAAGCAAATACGTGTGCTTCGCAGCCATGGATGTTGGATGACTATCTATTCGGAGAGCAAACCTTGCAATTTTACAACAACGTAGGACAGTGAAATCAGATGCAAGGTCGAGGACTCGAGGTTCATCTGTGGAATTTATAGCCTCCAAAAGAGTCGCTTATTGCACAACATGTTTTATTGCACAACATGTGCTGTCCAGCTACCGACAATTCCTCCTTTTGCAGAGTGCGCCTCACAAACGTGGCGTACGTAACGGCGGATAGTAAAACGAGTAGACGTTCCATAATCCAAGTAGACGTTCCATAATCCATTCAACCAGACGCAGTGGTAAGTGTGCAAGCACAGGCGAGGACAGCACCGACCAGCTACTTTTACTTTTGTTTGACGTGGATTTCTTTGGAACGTGGGCCGTAATCTTGGCCAATGACTTCTTTCCTTTGCTTTTGGTCAAGCTCAGTGCTCACCCACTTAAACTAGCAGCCGTAGTATTTATTGTAGAATATTTTGTTGTTTCTATACTCGTGCTTATGGTTACTATGTCCCCCAATACATTGATAAAAGTGTGCTTATGGTCAATGTCCCCCCATACATTGATAAAAGTGTGCTTATGGTCAATCTCACTTTCGCTCAGCATTGACAAGCGGAACCTTTCCTCTTTTCTGCAGTGGTGCATATTGTTCTTCTAAATCAATGTGCAAATGGTGTAGTCACTTCTTTTTAGGTTCTTCTTCAGCAGTATGGTTGCATGCACCCATTTCGTAAGGGTTGGTTCTTTATCTTGCCTACTTTTTATAAAACTCATCTAATCTTTCACAGAAACCATTCAAATATTTGGAAAAAAATAGATTAGTGATGGCATGATGGGTTCTTTATGAGAGGCTGTCGAACGCCATCGAAAGAGACGTGGAATCTATATGGAGAGTTTAATGGAGCGTCTTCTCAATTATTTGAAATAACTTCTTTATTCCTCCCTAGGCTAACACACCTATAGTCTTGAAGGGACAGATATCCATATTTTATTGCTTTCTCCACATTTTAAAAGAGAGATAAAAGAGAAAATAGTGAATTTCTTACAGGGCCCCAAAATGAGCTCCCTTTTTTCCTAATGGCTAGTTTGGACTTAGTTTGTAACTAGGTAGTGTAGCTTGGAGCTAGCTAGTTTGAAGATACATAGTTTGGATCTAGCTAGTTGGACAAACCTAGTTTGCAAATAACTACTTTGCATTTGCATGCAACTAGTTTTCAAGTAGCTAGTTAGGAGATATCTGGTTAGTAGATACCTAGTTTGGAGATTCCTAGTTTCTGGCTGGCTAGATGTACATAACCAACTATCAGCAACCTAAATTGCAAAGAACTATGCGAGAGAAAGCTAGTTTGCAAATAGCTAGTTTATAGCTACCTAGTTTGTGGTTCGAACTACCTAGGTTGGAAGCTACTTTATAGAATGTACCTTGAACTTTGAAAGCTATTTTGTAGCTATCTAGATTGTAGAGACCTAACTTGTATACTCCTATCAAACAACCTAGTTTCAAGAAAGATAGTTAGTAGCTTGTTAATATGAGTATTTTGGAGTCAACTATTATGTAATTCATAGCATGAATACACCTTTAAGTATTGTGCAGCAAGCTAGTATATAGTCTACAAATAAAAGAATAAATTTGAAATAATAGATAAGGTAGTGTCAAGATGATAGGCATGAAGACTAAACTTGAGGTATTTCAAGGAGTTGTAGTGGATGATTCACATATCATTTCAACCCTATTCACTTTAAATGGCATACATCCTTTTTATTTAGCGAGACACAAGTGTGGGCAGCCCTAAAAGAAAATACAAGCTCTTGAACCTCTGTTGTGATTGAATTGATCTGGCCCTTAATTCAACATGTATCCAAAGGCAGTGAATCATCTACAAATCCAGTAAGCCTACTTTAGGCTACATAGAAATTCATCCTATGAATTTGTTTAATGCTTTTGATGTTGCACGAACACTAAATGGAGGTAGCTTACTTGACCTTGCATCCATTAACATAACCATGCTAGACTGTTTGATGGAAAGCTCATCACTGGGCTTTAGTTCTCTCACCATTGTCAATCTGCTCTCTAAACTCTATGCAAAATTTCTTCATGGACTTGAGCTTTAGATTTCTATCTTTTATCTTGTAAACATCTAAGGGATGGATATAGTAAGAGTATCCATCCCGGATGTCTCCATCAAAAGATATCTTGGCACTTTATTACTTATCTATTGTCATTCTTGATAGCTAAGTTGCCCATTCGGCTGCTTCATAATTAAATCCTTCAATATGGTTGTCTCATGTTTCTTTCTTTTCGTCCTGGTCTCGTACTCCCTTCATAACAAGATGAAGAAACTATAGACATGCAAAATAGCAGTGTGTATTTGCACGTCTATTAGCACATCTACACTGTGAATTAGACACAGATTTAGATGCCTTTATAAATGCAAAACAGAGAATACAGAAAGTGAGATTTTGATGCAGGCTGATAAATGTACAGCACTACTTTCCAAACATTGCCCATGATTACCAAAGCACATAATTTTAATAAAAATATCAGTGCTTTTTGGCAAACCCACATATACAAAAATTAAGTGAGGTGAGGAAAATGAGACAATATGTAAAATTGTTTTGCCAATATCAATGAGGGTTCAATCTCATCCTCAATGAGATCAACCCTTGCCAAACTATCTACTTCAAAATCCAAACCAGTGTTGAGATCTACAAATACATTCAGCCCACTACTGCTTGTGCCACTCATGTGCTCATCAAAATCAGCATCACCAATGGTAGGCTTGTCCTCACAAGTAATGGCCTCAATATCTGTATCTCCTATCTCATGATCATCCTCCTCTCTCGTATCACGGTCATCATCACCTCCATGGCCATGATCATCCTCCATATGCTCCATATTAGTAAATGTACTATACATCACTTTGGAACGTGGCATAATAGGTATGACATGCCACCACCTATTATTATCGACCATTGGTTGATAGACAACCTAATTCAAACACAAATACAATCATGTTATTTTCCTTGCATCGAAGGTATCAAATATTTAAAAGTGAGTATTTTTATATGTGTGTACAATACCTATTCACATTGTTGCAGTAGTACTAGTGTGTCCTTCCTACTTTGTCAAAACTTTGTGGAGTCAATAGTTACAAAGCCACTTGCATGGCATTTGATTGTTGCATTAGGGCCTCTTTCCACCACCTCCTTAAACCACTTTACATCCAAAAAATACACAAAGAAGCATCGAAAGTCAAGCTTAATGATATCTTCGATTATGCCACAATAATCATCCATGGCTCCATTGGCTCCCTCAAAGCTAGCAATGATGCTGCAATCTTGTGTGTTTCTCTTATCATCAATCCATTGTGTTCGAAAATGCTTGCCCTTACACCATATAGCATTGAACATAGTACACTACACCAAGACAAAATCAATTAAATAAGCATTCTAAATTGTTGAAAGCTCCTAACTTATGCATAACATTCTATATACTAACCTTGCTCATGCATCCCCTAGCATACTCCCATTCTTCCATTGTGGTATGCATCCCCTCGTCTCTCTCCATTTCATCAAATAGCCAATCCACATGAATTCCCCTCGTCTCTCTCTTCTCTCTCCATTTTGTCAAGTAGCCAATCCACATAAAAATTGTTTGGAAGTGCTCTTAGATGCTAAGGGTATGGCACACGAGATCTGTGGTGTGTACGAAAGAGGGCCCTTTCTCCTTAACTTCTTGCCTTTGCATCCTCGTATCTTGTCACCCATCTTTTCATCACATCACTATTAAGCATGCAATAAAGGTTGATATTATTAGGCAACTCCATGTCTATTACTTTGGTCCATCCTTTCCCTTGAGGCACAATAGAGGTCATCCTTAGGTCTTTGTCATCTCTCCATAGTTAGGGAGAGAGCTATCCACATCAACAAGAAACTCAAAAATATATACAAGTGACTCTTATAGCAACCAACCCTCAGCCATGCTACCTTCGGGCCTTGCATTTTATCTCAAAAAACCCTTCAAGTTCTTCATGAAGCGCTCGAGGAAGAACAACCATCATGCATGTACAGTACTGCATATAGCAATCTCATCCACCAAATGCACTATGAGATGTAGTTGGCTTTGAGAATAGAACTTGGAAATGTCTCCTCCACTAAACAAACCACCTCCACTGCATAACTTGAGCATTCTCAAGCGTGGTGGGATCTATTTCCCTTGAGCTCACATACCTAGAAAGAAAAAAGTGCACCATATTAGCAATATGAAAACCTTGCATGGAGCATTGATACGCTTCACATTTTGTATCCCGTAAAGTACCTCACACCCATCTTGTAAATACAATCCTTCACGTCCTTTGATGCACTATGAGAAATGCTGTTAGGTAGTATGAATTAAACACACGAGGAATGGTTGATTAGTTGCTTCTAATTCACTCACAAATTTGGAAGGAAAAATATATTATGCACATAAAATAATTACTTGGACCATCTTGTGCCAATCATGAGATTTCAAGCCATATAATTGCTCTACACCTCTTTTCTTGCTATTTGTGAAGGTCCCCTCCAAACACCTCATGCATCCAATGGGAGTACAAATTGTAGTGATAGCTTATTTCACTGCCACCATCTCTAGCTTTGATAACCTCTACGATGCATGAGATAAAAAGACATGCCCATTTGGCCTCTCTTGTGGCCAAGCTCGCATCCTCCCTGTGGTGCATAGATCCTCCCTTATCCCTGCAGAATCTCATGTCCCATTCAAATGTTCCCAAATGGTAGATGCCACATTCTTGAAGATATGCATGGGATCAAGCAGGTGATTGATCTTGAAGTGGGACCAATATGGTAGTCAATAAAACATGGAGTATCTAAACAAAAGCTAGTGTTAGCGTGAAATCTTTATTTCCATTCAATATAGCACATAATAGTTACAAACCCTTCCCGGCTCATGCCAAGTGGTGGAGGAGTTGTGGAAGCATCCCAAATTCTCATCCAATCTTCTGCAGTGAGTGACTGTGGGGGGACTTCATTCCAAGGGGTGACATATCTAGGATGATTAGGTGTAAGAAATTGATGGTGTTTCTCATAGATGACCTTATTCAATGCATCTACTCGTGAGGCAACTAGTGAAGGACGACAAACAGGACATGCATGGTAACCTGATGTAGTGAAACCTGAACAATAGATGCAATTAAGAGTTCAAGATGGGTTCAGGGTGCCACATCGATTGCCTACTCATAATTAAAAGTTCAATGCTTACATGAACACTTGCCATAGCCTAGGAAGTCATGCATCGTCCACATCAAGACTGCTTTGCAATTGAAGTCTTGTGATAAGGGAGGATCATGCACCTCGATACCTCTCCAAAGTATCTCTAGCTCATCAATCAAAGGCTCCAAATAAACATCATGATTTTTACTTTATGTTTCTCTGGAATTAGAAGGGATAACATAACATGTCTTTTCTTAATCGCCATAGAGGGTGGAAAATTATAACTCACCAATATCACTAGCCATACACTGTAAGAGGTGCTTTTGAGACCAAATGGGTTCACACCGTCCATACCCAATCCAAGTCTTAAGTTCCTATGTTCTTCCTTGAAGCTTGGCCATGTGTCTTCAATATGCTTCCACACAGGAGTGTCACGGGAGTTCTCCACTTGCCATCGGTTGATCGATGAAAGGAATGCCATGACATGAGCTCTACAATGGATTTGCACTTGAACATATGTTGGATGCAAGGGATTATGGGAAAATGTCACTGAACCTTGTGAGGCACATCCAAAGTTTTGATATCTGTATCCACACTCAAAAATGTTGATAAAAGTCTCAATGAGATTGAAGCAGCACTGCTTGAGCTTGAAGAAAAACTACTACCTAATCCATCACATGATCAAGCACTCTATGTCAAAGGAAAGAAAAATAACTAATCAACTCCACCAAGATGTTATCATTGTGGGAAGCTTGGGCAAAATAAAAATGAATGTCGCAACAAGCACAAACCAAAGTTGGGAATGCACATTTTGTGGATGATTGGTATGTAGAAGAGCAATGCTACCAAAAAAGTATCAAGCCAACTACTCCAAAGCCAAAGAAGTTGTAGTCGAGGATTAAGAAGGGCTTCTATGAGAGCCATGATATGTTTTCACCCCTCTTTCTCTAAAAAAAGTGTTGTAATCCACCCTCTGAGGCCATATGATGCACTCGATGCGAAGATCCAAAGTAGCTACAAGGCCAAAGTTGTTTGAACACATCAGAAGAGTGAGAAAGAGTGAAAATAAAGATTGTAGCCTCACATCTACCACCTTGCAATAGCCGTGTTGGCACACATGCATGGATGTGCTTGTAATCTAATCCTCCAAGAGAGGTCACATGTTGCCTTGCCATATCTCTTGAGGTCGGTAATTTATTCTCCCTTGGAAGTATTTTACACAATAGCCTGCATGTGAAGACCATAAATGAGAAAAAGCATTGGAGTAATTGATCCACTAGCATAATTCACCATGTTTGCAAAATAGACTTTAAAGCTTACTTGAGTAATGCATTCAAACTTGCATTATTTTAGATGGTTTGCAAAATTAATAAGTCAATGGAGGCACGTAGAATGGAGAATGTGCACCCCTCAAATAGTGGAGTCGATGCTGCAGTAAAAAGATCATCCTGCTCCATGCTATCATCCCTACCTGAGGACTTATGGATATATAAATCCCGCACCATATCATCAAACACCTCCTCCTCCGCGACCTCATGAGGTAATGGCAGAGGGCTACTATCACCATCACTCCATGCATCCGTAATGGTCCCTCCTTAAGATCCCACCTCATATCGTTGATGCTTCGCTTCCTCATGATGAACATAGGGCAACATATGCAGGTGTGGCACTGCATCCTGTATCAAATTAAAAAAGGATCATATATCAAACACATGAATACCCATAGGTATCTCAATCAATCTTATTTCTTTAACACTTACCATGTTTATGATCGCATCCCATTCTCCATACTTTGAGACGTGATTCAGTGTAATTCTGCGTGCACATCTAACACCATGTTTGTACTCTGGAACGCGTCTATAAGCGCATCTAAAACATAGTGTAGCCGCACTGATAGATGTGCATTTAGACATGTGCTTTTAGACACGTATTTAGACATGCTTTTAGACGCACAGATTACGAGTTGATTTTTGAACCTACTTTTAATGTGCTTGCTTTCCTTCACATACTTTAGCATCGGGCGCCTTGATTTCCTAGTAACAGACATAGCTCCAGGCATCCACACTTATCTCCAAGCACCCACACTCATCTCTAGGCTTACACAGTCATCCCTAAGCATACAAGAGAAGAGGGTGAACAAGGAAGAGAAGAAAGAGAAGCAGCTTTGAAGAAGGACAAGAAGCTTCCATACCTCTATCCAAGGTAAGTCTCTTGGTGGTTGGTCTTCTTTGGAAGTTGCTCTTTTTGAATTCATCCTTTGTCGTATGCAGGGAAGGGATGTTTTGGTACTAGCATTGTTCTTTTTGGGGTCAGGCACATGTCCTTTTTAGTTTCTTTCAAAAAGGCATCTGTAGATGCATCAAACAACACATCTATAGATGCATCAAACAGCGCATCTAATTTTTGGAAAAATAGATAGCCATGCTTGTAGACGCATTGTTAGATGCATCTATAAATGCACTACTAGAGTTTTTCTTGTGTGTTCTTCCCTTTTCCCTTCCCTTTCCCCTTCCCCTTCCTTTTCCTTCTCTTTCCCTTCCCCTTCCTCTTCCAAGAAAGGGATTGCATGATGTGAAGAGAGTGGGAGAGAAGTAAGGAGTCTCACTTGCAGCTTTCTCGGATACACAATGGGGGAATACACACAAAGGTGGAGGCTGAAAACAATTTTCCTCCCGCACATAGTGATAATGCACCTCAACGTGCTTTGTTCTATCCTTTGTCGTATGCAGGGAAGGGATGTTTTGGTACTAGCATTGTTCTTTTTGGGGTCAGGCACATGTCCTTTTTAGTTTCTTTCAAAAAGGCATCTGTAGATGCATCAAACAACACATCTATAGATGCATCAAACAGCGCATCTAATTTTTGGAAAAATAGATAGCCATGCTTGTAGACGCATTGTTAGATGCATCTATAAATGCACTACTAGAGTTTTTCTTGTGTGTTCTTCCCTTTTCCCTTCCCTTTCCCCTTCCCCTTCCTTTTCCTTCTCTTTCCCTTCCCCTTCCTCTTCCAAGAAAGGGATTGCATGATGTGAAGAGAGTGGGAGAGAAGTAAGGAGTCTCACTTGCAGCTTTCTCGGATACACAATGGGGGAATACACACAAAGGTGGAGGCTGAAAACAATTTTCCTCCCGCACATAGTGATAATGCACCTCAACATGCTTTGTTCTAGCATGATAGACTGGGTTATTTGCCAAGTGTATACTGCTCATGTTGTCATTGGCCCATTTGTAGACTGATGCATATCATAAAGTAGCTTACACAATCAAGCTACCTCACATGCAACCATTGCTACACCCCTGTACTCAACCCCTATGCTCGACAAGGCAACTGTAGGCTGTTTCTTACTGCTCCAAGTGACTGTAGCACTCCCAAAAGAGAACACATATCCAGTGGTAGATCATCTATCATAAATACTACTAGCCCAATCAGCATCAATGTATCCATGCAACTGTATCTGAACCCTAGTCTCATAAAATAGTCCATACTGCAATGTGGACTTCACATACCTCAGTATCCGTCTAACCGCATCCAAATGTGGTTTCCTTGGAGCCTGTATAAACAGACTTACCAACCCAACAGCATAGCTCAAATCTGGCTTGGTAATAGTCATATAAATCAAACTTCCTACTATGCGTCTGTACATAGTAAGGTCTTTCAGAAGCTCACCTGCATGTGCGCTCAGCTTCACATTCTGCTCCAAAAGAACTGAAATAGGCTTACAACCTATCATCCCATATTTAGACAGCATGTCCAATCCATACTGCCTTTGCAAGAGCCATATCCCACTTGTGGATCTAATCACCTCAATGCCCAAGAAGTAACGCAGCTCTCCCAAATCCTTCATCTTAAACTTCTGCTTCAATAGCATTTTCACATGAAGGATATCTTCATCACTATCACCTGTGATGATCAAATCATCAACATAAAAGCAGGATAATAACTTTCTCTGTTTTTCTCACATAAAGTGAGAAATCTACCGTGGAAATCTGAAAGCCAATAGTGACAAGATACTGTCCTATCTTGTTAGACCATGCTCAGGGTGCTTGCTTCAAGCCATACAAGGCTTTCTTCAACCTACAAACAAACTCAGGATGAACAGTATGCACATAACCTGGTGGCTACTCCATATAGACCTCTTCTTGCAAATCACCATGCAAGAAGGCATTCTTTACATCCATTTGATGTAAAGACCATACCTTTGATGCAGCCATAGCAATGACTGCTCTTATGGTTGCCATCCTTGCAACCGGACTGAATGTTTCTTCATAATCAATGCCATATGTTTGTGCATACCCCTTGACAACTAATCTTTCCTTGTATCTATTCACAGAACCATTTGCATTGTGCTTCACATTATAGACCCACTTGCAATCAATTGCATTCTTGTCTTTAGGAAAAGGCACCAATTCCCATGTAGCATTTGCTTCCAAGGCATCCATTTCTTCATCCATGGCGTTCTCCCATTTTTATTTTCCCATGGCTTGCTCAAAAGAAGTGGGTTCTGGTTCTTGTATCACTTTGACCATATAGGCATAGTGAATGGCTGTAAATCCATCATATTTCAGCCTATCCACAGGATACTTAACTCTAGTAGACCTATGCAAAATAGCCTCACTACCAAGTGCTCTCAAAACATCCCTTCTCTTCCTTACTCTAAGTGTAACAATAGAAGGAATACCCAACTCATCATCAAGGCTCTAGGCTGAGCCATTGGATTCACCATCCACATAAAAGTGACCTGCATTCACATCAACCATGGGCTGATCTACTTTCTCTTTTCCTTTTCATGATACTTGCATGCCACTATCTACATTTTTTTGAGGAGATTCTCCTGATCTCAATCTGCATGTCCATGGCGAAGTATGTGAACCACTACTGGAGGACACTACAGGTCCACTAATATTTTGTGATTTGCTGCTGTGAATTCTGTGAAGCATTACCATTTTGTGCATCTACATCATCAATCACATTCACTGGTTTATACTAGCTACTCATCTCATCAAAAACAACATCTCTGCTCACTGTAAACTTATGAGTAGAAGGGTTATAGAATCTATACCCCTTCTGCTATAGAGAATAACCAATAAAGATGCACTTCTCAGCTTTTGGATCCAACTTGGATCTCAACTCATCTGGCACATGAACATAGGCAATGCAACCAAAACCTTTCAAATGAGAAATATCTGGTTTCCTACTAGTATACCTCTCCTCTAGCATCATGCCATGTATTGCTGCAGTGGGAGTCATTATGTAAGACTGCTGTAGCAATTACTTCAGCCCAATAATAATCTAGCAGGTCTTTTTCATTGAGCATGGCATGAGATACCTCTCGAATATGCCTGTTTTTCCTTTCTGCAAGTCCATTTTGCTATAGGGTATGACCGCATGAATATTGCTGCTTTATCCCATGCTCCCATAGGAACCTTGCAAACTCATTTGAGAGGTACTCTCCCCCTCCATTTGACCTTAGGCATTTTATTTGCAAGCCTGTTTCTTTTTCAACCATAGCTTTAAAAGATTTGAAATGCCCAAACACTTCACTTTTCTTTTTCATAAAATACACCTAGACTTTTGTGTTGTAGTCATCAATAAAAGTGACAAAATAATGATAGCCTCCAATAGATGCACCTTTAGTAGTCCACACATCAGAGTGGATTAATTCCAATGGCCTCTTACTCTCTTGAACATGTCTAGGAAATGGTTTCCTTGCCTGTTTTCCAAATTGATAGGCTTCACATACCTTATGCATTTCTGCAACCTTGAACTTAGGCAATCCTACAACAATATTTTGGGCCTGCATTAATTTAAGTTGATGTACATTAACATGACCAATGCGTTTATGCCAGATATCAATATATGCAACTACATCGGTCCCATGTGCAAACATTTCTACACTCAATTCACGCATGTGCACATCCAACGTAAACATCTTGCCTTCTTCTTCCCTTTCGCTATCAAGCGACCTTTATTTTTCATATCCTCAACAAAGCATCCATGAGGATTAAATTTGACTTCCAAGCCCTGCTTAACCATTTGACCAACAGAAACTAGGTTCTTGGTGATATTCGGGACATGAAATACATCAGACAGGTATTTCTTTTTCCCATCCTGCATAGACAAAGGAATTTCACCAATCTGCACAATAGGATGTGTAGTATCATCACCTGTCTCCACAAATCCTAGTCTTTCCATTTTCCTTGCATCTTGCATCCATTTTGCATGACCTGTCATGTGGTTTGATGCACCTGAGTCAACATACCACACATCATTGCTTTCTTCTGCACTTGTCATAGAATTGGTCATGTGCTGCACCATAAACAAATGCTTATTTTTGTCATCACCCTGTCTACTAGAGGATGCATAATCGCCTTGCTGCAATTTTCCATTCATGATGTCATTCTACTTTTTGTAGTAGTCTTTAGCCATATGACCCATTTTACCACAGTAGTAGCATTTAACATTGCTGTTTGCATTTGGGCCTCTCTGCCATCCACCACGACCTCTTTGGCTCCCCTTGCCTCTAACGTTCCCACATCCTCCTCCATAGGACTGGTTTTTTTGAATTTGTTGCATATTCTAATTTCTGCCACGGCCTCAAGATCAGCCTGCTCTACTTCTACCTCTACCTCTTCTAGCATTTGAGTAGAAGATAGCTTCTTTTAAAGTTCCTCCTGAAGAAGATGCACCACCATTTCTTTGCTCTTCAGAAATCAGAAGAGCAATCAACTCCCCAAAATCAGGAAAATTCTCACGGATGGCAATGGATGTCCGGAACTGTGCATAATCCTTTCCTACATGATTCAAGGTCATAGAAACTAAATCATCATCTTCCACTGGTGACCCAATGGAAGCAAGTGCATTTGCAATCTTCTTCACCTTCATGTGGTAGTCATTGATGCTCATATTTTCTCTCTGCACATTATGCAACTCCTGCTTGAGCTACATTTTCCTAGCTTGCCTATTTGTGCTATACATTTTTGTCAAAGTATCCCATGCCTCCTTCGGCGTGCTTGCATCCTAAATATGCACAATCATAGAGTCTAAAATACTGATAGACAGCCAGTACATAACTTTCCTGGCTCTCTCATGCCAGCCTTTAAATGCTTGCAACTCCTGTTGATTGGGAACATTAGGAATAACTGGTTCTTGTTCAACTCTAGTAATGAACTCCCAATAGCCTTTTCCCTTAAGGAAATTTCTCTAAACTTCCATGCTAGGAAGTTATTCTTGTCAAGCTTTTCAGTGACTATATGTGAAAGAGCATCAAACACCATTATAGAATACTGGAAAAATATTCTGTCACTGCAAAAAACACAACTTCTATCTCACAAGAGCAAATTTGCAAAATTAACAAAAGTGGTATTTGACCACGCGGTCACTTCCTAGTGACGATTTTGCATCAATAGGCAATAAGAATGATTCTATCACTCCCAATATCTCTACACATAGGCATACGATGCAATTTTTGTGGCAACTTTTCACCAACCTGCAAAACAGTGGTCGCACATAAAAAATAGGGCACCTTTCTGAGTGCCTGCGAAAAACTTCTGCCACCAAAACAGGCCTTGAAATGGCCTCAAATAAAAAAAATAATTTCCTCTCGCCGCACCATGAAGGGTGTCCCAATATGAGACAGTGCACTCTTGCACTTTCCAGCTATGCTACCTACAAAGATTTGCTCCCAAACTCGAAAAAGGAAAGCAACACTGATCCTCTTATCAAGACACCGCGAACTTGGTTTGCTTCCTTGAGCTCCTTACCGCAAACTGAGCTCTAATACCATGTGAAGAGAGTGGGAGAGAAGTAAGGAGTCTCACTTGCAGCTTTCTCGGATACACAATGGGGGACTACACACAAAGGTGGAGGCTGAAAACAGTTTTCCTCTTCTTAGTTGTGAAAGCAAAAAGAACTCTCTCTAAGTACAAAAGGAATAGATGAACCCTATATGTGGGTCTCAAACCAAACTCAGCTAACCTAGGTGGCATACTAACTAAGCCACTAACTAGAGTACTTAAAGATAGCTATCATCTAGCTATTATTCATGGGCGGTGTACCAACCGCATCTGTAGCTAATAAGTCGGTGACATAACTGCACAACGGTCACCCTGGCATATCACGAGTGGAGCTCGATATCTCAACATATGAATGATGGAAAAGGATTTCATGAATGAAGAAAGGGATTGCATGAATGATGGAAAGCGGTTGTATGAATGATGGAAAGGGATTGCATAAATGAAGAAAGGGATTGCATTCGTGAGGAAATAAGGGATTTCATGAATGATGGAAATAAGTGATTGCATGAGGGCGGGTCCAAGAGAAGAGAAAAATTGGATTGAAGCATGAGGACAAGATAAAGAAAGAAGTCATGCATGATGGAGCATTCTTCTTTCCTCTTTTTTCCTCTCTTTTTCTCTCTTTTCTCCTCTCACTCCTCTTTTCTCCTCCCTTTCTTTCTCTTATCTCTCTTTTTTATCCTCTCTTTTCCTGTCTTTTCTCATCTCTTTCCTTCTCTCTTTTTCTCTCTTTTATCCTCACTTTTTGTCTCTTTTTCCTTCTCTCTTTTATCCTCTCTTTCCTTCTCTCTTTTCATTTCTTTTCGTCTCTTTTCTCCTCTCTTTTTCTCTCTTATCTCCTCTCTTTTTCTCTCTTTTTTGTCCTCTCTTTTCTCCTCTCTTTCCTTCTCCCTTTTTCTCTCTTTTATCCTCACTTTTTCTCTCTTTTTCCTTCTTTCTTTTATCCTCTCTTTTCGTCTCTTTTCCTCTCTTTTCTCCTCTCTTTTTCGCTCTTATCTCCTCTCTTTTTCTCTTTTTTTTCCTCTCTTTTCTCCTCTCTTTTCTTCTCTCTTTTTCTCTCTTTTATCCTCACTTTTTCTCTCTCTTTCCTTCTCTCTTTTCTCCTCTCTTTTCCTATCTTTCTCTCTTTTCTCCTCTCTTTCCTTCTCTCTTTTTCCCCATGTGAAGCTTCAATAGCTTGACATTGAGCAAGCAGATACAGACTTCTGTCACTCTAATTCAAAGAATGCAGGAGTCTATAAATGCTTGCTCAAGGTGAGGATGTCACTCTATTTTTTATTTTGCATGATGGAAAGAGGGCATGCTCGATGGTAATCTTCTTCTTTTCTTTTCTTCAGTTCATCATGTAGCTAGGAAGCTCTTTAGCCTCACCTGATCTTGGGGATGCCATGTTTTGGGAGTTATATAACATTTTGGGGGCACCCTCCCACTCTTGGGGAGTTATACGCATACATGACAGGTACTCTAAACACCCCTAGGAGTCGGCAGTACAGACTCTAAACCACCCCAACCCCACACCAGTTGAGATTACCCCAGTGGAGTCGAGACAGCCCAACTGACTATAGAGCCAAGCCTCTTCTCCCGCCCTATGGTCAAGAGGCCCTTCTGCCTGGCAGAGCCACTAGTGTACTCCTGTGCAGTCTAGAGTCGCTTATCCAGCTACGAGTGGCCAATATACTCCCGTGCAGTCGAGAGTTTCTTCTCCAACTACGAGTGGCCAGCGTACTAGCTCGACACGATAGGGTAGCAGGCATAGTAGTAGGGAGAGCAGTGGGGGATGCATGGCACAGTGCTTTGGGGGGAGTAATAGTAGGGGCGGGGATGATTCAGATGATGCATACATGCCAGAGGGTGATGGTACGATCTTCTATGACATCATTCAGATAGGAGGCATCTTGATGGATGCACGAGGGAAGGACATCATGGCCTTCATGCACTCTGTAATTGCTAACAAGTACAGAGATTGCTTTATTCAAACTAACAAAGACTAGCCAGAAAAGTCGGCTGATGAGACCCTCGCTATTGTTCTCTCTAGATAACCCAATCCCCCCAATGTTCAATTCATAGATACATGAGCCAAGTCAAAGATTGTTATGATATTAGGAAGAGGGAGGTCAATTACCAAGGGGCAAGCCCCACACTACTTACAAGTGTGAGTGGAAGAAAGCAATGAAGGTAGCAAAGGAGGGACCCCAGTCTGTAGCACGTGGAGGCACGAAGTATCCAAATGGAGCAATATGGAAACGTGCATTTTGGAGCAAGGGGTGTTAAATCATGGGAGGCCCAATTTGTAAGTATCGTTCTCAAATTATATTGTGTTTATGTAGTTTATTAGGAGGTTGTTTCTTTGTACTAACCCCTCCACAAATTGTGTCATTTTTGCAGCTTGATATCATGGGCAGGTACCCTGCTCTTATTGAGATAGCCTACCACTGCCACCATCGTAGAGGAGATACATGGAGGCACTTCTATGATAACGGGTTGATTACTGAGGAGTAGTATATCTAGGCTATTGGAGCGCCCCCTAGGTATTTAAAAGTAATCTAATAATGTCAATATGGGTCACTATGTATAAAGCCTCTATATCATGTGCGTTTAAGGCCTATTTTTAAAATCCCTTATCTGTAAATTTTTCATTAATAAAATGTACCCATTTTTTATACATATCTATAAAAAATTTCCAAAACTATTTTAAATAGTCCCTTATGTATATTTATTTCTGTAAATTTTAGAAACAAAAAATATCCTTCTATTGAACTCACGTGATAGGGTTACATATGATGAGTGACCCCCCTCGAGGTCTCGTTGGAGCTAGATAGATCTTCATGTCGGGGGCCTATTACCGAGTGGGGGCTAGGAATCAAGCTTTTGGATCCCTAGCTAGGGAGAAATGTAGGTTGAGCATAGCTCAAAGCACTATCTTTCAGCACGAGATCCTTGGACAAAATTCTCCCAGACCTCAGGTGCATGTAGGAGACCTCAAACGACTCAGGCTGAACTATAGTTCTAGAACTTTTATCTTCTAGACTACCCTAGAGGTATCCCAATGGTCATAGGGATAGGTTATCGCACCGATAATAGTAGCAGGACGGGTGGTGTAATAGGCGTAACGCGTTGGTCAGTGGAATAGATCATGCCACGTGTTTCCACGGATGCAGATGGTATTCCCACGGACATAGGGATAAGTTTAAGACAACGGTCGAAGGGATAATGGGGTTAGTGGGATGCTGATCAACGCACCGATTGATAGAATATTTATGGCAATGGGTGGTTTGAAAGGCGTAACACAATGGGTGGTGGGAAAGCAATAGGGTGGCGGGTGCAAGGACGAGCTTACCGTGCCGATCGGTGGAAAAATTAGATCAATGGGATACAAATATGTCCCTAAATGTGGGGGTGGTCTTACAATGCCGGCCAGCAAAATAACGATATAGCAATAGTCGTGGGGATAGCTCTATGGCCACGGGTCAACAGTTGTTAGGTCAGCGGGATAAACTTTGACAAGAATTTAATCAAGCCGACAAGCTAGGCTTAACTCTGACAAGCATTTAATCAAGCCAACAAGTTAGGCTATGTTCAGAGGTTAGGTCTGCAGGGTATGGCTAACATGCCAATCGGTGGGATAGCTCCAACGCACTGACCCATGGGGGTAGTGAACAGTACGTCACCGACTGGTTTTTGTGGATTTTTGGGGGATTTTGAGTTTTTTTCCTAGTTTTTTTATGCTAGGGGGGTGCTACACTACCTAGTCTACCTACACAATGAAAGAATGTTGAAAGAAAGACAATTTTTGCAAGCCAAAATGCAAGATTTCTTGAGGGGTGAGTTTGACCACACTAAAGCACTTCAAAATTCAGCATGAATCATCACTTTTGGTCATTTTTTGTGTGTTTGGACATCATACACTCCTTAGCAATCTTAAGAACTAAGTTACTATTAACTGAAAACACTAAAAAGCATGAAAAACAAGCTTCAAATAATCCAAAATGTCTTTCGAGTAGAAAATGATAGCTTTCCTAACTTTTTTGTCCAAAACTCTCACTTCTTTGCTCTTTCTTCTCCTACAACTCCACTAACAAAGCTCTAAGTTAATCTTGAAGCTTTGTGCAAGCATACCTTCATTCCCTGGTATCGATGCCAAAAATGTGTAGGTCTCGACTGTGACTCACGTGTCATGGGGATGTTGAAGAGATGCTGATGGAGCCTCCACTCCAAGCTACTCCTTGTGAGAGGAATGCAAGGCATGAGCCATCTGCAAGTGTCACTTAAGCAGCCTTCGGATTGTTGCAATGTATTTCCATGAGAGAAAGAGGGAAGGGGGAGAAGGGAGAAGAGAGGGGAGAAGGGAGGGAGAAGGAGAAGGAAAGAGGAGAGTGAAGGGGGATGGAGTGACAAACACAAGGGCACTACAATGGAAACAAGGGAACACCCAAAATACTCTCTTGGAAGAGAAGAGGGAGCTTGTATTCAAACTTGTGCAAAGAACAATGAAGACCAAAGTCAACACTTTTGCCTTTTATACATGTCACCTTTTGAAGGGAGGACCAACCCTTTTCCTTTTAGTACTCTCCCTCTCTTTACAATAAAACGCTCTTGGGCCCATAGGGTGCCAAGGCATATTGTTATTCTTTCCATCTCTCCCTATTAGTGGAAATAGCACTTGTGTTAACCATATAAGAGTGCTTCGGACAAGCCTGTTGGCATTAGGAGGTGTTCCCAACTAGCCCCCAAATAGTGCTTATGTTATCCTCACACCTCCAAGGCTTAGGCTGTTTGGGGCTCAAACTCCCTGAGGGTCCTCAAGCCCTTAAGCCATTTGTGGCTCAAACCCCATCCCTGAGGCTCAAAACTTGGAGTGGCGAGTCTCAACTCCCATGAGACACTTAACTGCATCTTGTAGCTGGAACATACAACCTATGTACATTGCCTGCACTCTTTGGCCTTGGGGTATTTGGGGCCCAAACTCCTTGAGCTTTTTTTGTACTCCTTCCATGGCTATAACCATTGAAGTAGATCATGAAGCCTAATCACCTCTAATCTCTGATTACCTTGCATTTGACGACTATACTCTGTGGATGTTAACCCATGGTTTGGGGTGAATCCCTTGAGTTCTTTATATAATCAAATTAGAATGTTATATTATATATAACATAATATATATATATATATATATATATCATTCTTATAAAATTAAGATATTTATATATTTCTTTATACTTTAATAATGATATTTTCATATGATTTTCACCTATTTTATTTATAGAATAGTCTTTAATTGATTTATTATTTACTTTATAAAAATTAAAATTTTGTTATTTTTATATACCTCAATATATATCTTCCTGGCATTTTGTTGAATCTATTCGTCTCGACAATTTGTTATCTTCCATCTCCCATACTGGTCCAAAGCTTGGGTTGGGGTGCTTCCATCTCCATCTATTGTTCTTCTACATCTCCTTTCCTGGCAGCCTAAGGCTTCCTCTTCATTGGCTTCTAAGGGCCAGATTGCCAAAAGCTCTTGTTTGGAGACAAGCTTGTTCACTTCTTTTCATTGCATGCCTACAAGACCAACTCCCATGGTGTTGATTGCTAGTTCATATGTGATACTTATTGACAAAAGACATAAGAAATGATACATCTAATATTAAAGCATGCAAAAATTGAAGTATTAAACATACAAACCTCCAAATGGAGCATACACGGATGTACGTGCAATAGTGTCTAGCACATGCTCAGGCACTGCACTAGCAACCCTACGTAGACACTCGAACTACTAGCATTGATGCTCGGCATGTTGAGCCTCCTCTTCAGCCTCCTCTTGCATCAATAGGGCATCAATGGGTGCTTGCCTTCTCTTCTGGAGCCCTTCTCCTACCTATGCAGAGGAGGAGTATCCTCTCCTTGTGACATTCTCATAGAAAAGTTGTAAGTGCAGTTTGGATACTGTAGTACAGATGAATGCTTGGTGTGCAATAGTATGAAAGGTCTACATGCATCGAATTCTGAGGCACCGATGTGTGAGGTAGGACACAAGATGCAAATGTTACATGCACTATGCTCGATGAAAGATAAAGATGTTACATATCCCATGTATGATGGAAATTGTTACATATGCCATGCAAAATAAGTTATAACAAAATTACTTTAATTTAACAAAATGTACATGTTGCAATCTTGGATAAATGCTTTCAAATGTTGCAATCTTTCCATAATATAAATGGCCATACATCCATAACATAAATGGAATTTTTTTCAATTATTAATGCTTTCAAGCTCAATAATTTTGTTTTTGAATAAGAAATTTATTACGATAAGTTATCACTGGTCTCTACAGGTGGCTTTGTCTAATCAACAAAATGATGCATGATTTCTTCTTGCTCGGCATCTGTCTCCAAAGACTACTTCTTCAGATTCTTGAATTCCTTTTGACTCTCTGAGAAGTCCATGGACATCCCCCAATCTATGACGCCTACGTGTTGTCATCTAGACTTTCCAACAAAATCCAATAAGATGTTGAGACCAGGTGCAGGTCTGGTTGCATTCACCTTCCTATGTGTAGCCTTGCCAAACCATCCACAAGTGCATGGATGATATGGAGGAGAATCTCACAAACGACATTGATTCGGGCAATATCTTCCTTCTCCAATATAGCTTGGACTTCCCTGCTTACTGTGGCCATCAGATCTACTCCTCCCCTTAGAATATGGTGGAAGTTGCATGTGAACCTGTCCTGGTCCATTAGCAAAATTTGAAGGAATTGCAACAAGCTACTGCCATTAAAGTATGGCATGATGGTCCACAATGGCTCTTCTTAGGTGCTATGATCTGAACGTACAAGGACTAGGTGTAAAATGTTGAGAGGAAGAGAAAGAGGAGAGAGCCGGCAGACACAAGAGTTGTGTTGAGAGGAAGAGAAAGAGGAGAGAGACCGACACAAGAATTGCTCCCAAGAAAGTGATTCTATTCATAGATCATAGGCATATACATAGTTGAGGACTCGACTGAGTTAGGGCAAGCTATATATAGCTCTAACACCCCCACTCAAACTAGGCCCTCTAGCTACAGATGAAAAAACCCTTGGGGAGTACAAGGGAAAAACCCGAGCCACTATATATATATATGTGAAAACATATATACAAAGGATGGCCATATGCCAATTTGAATGATACAGTGTAATGCTGGACAATACAATACGAATTGCATACAGATAGTACAAGGGAATAAGACAAGCACTTGTCCATAGTACAGTGCAAAGTAGAGGCACTATGTTTGGTGCATGATACAGTGCAAAGTATGTGTGAAAAATAGAAAAATCTTCTTGGAAATCTCAACTTGTTTGACATAGTGATGAAGCATAATCAGGGCTTGAGATCTTCAAGTTTGATGTTTGAGCTCTTCATTTGAATAGTAGCACTTGTTGTCTCCAAGTTCAATCTGGTCAAACCTCCTGAAACCTTTATAATCATGCCTTCATGTTTTGCACAATTCATCCACATAAAATGACTGATTTCATGCAGTGTATATGAACACAGCAAATATTCAAGTGTTCGTTTCTATTGTAACAAGGATGAATGTATGAGGAAATTGCTACATCACTCCAAAGATGAGTACAGAGGGGCGATTTGAGATGTCCACAAAGCTAGGGCTGAAATGTCTCTTGGATAATGAGCATCTGGACATCTAAAAGTACCGAACAATTGAGCATCCCAAAAGTACCGAACAACTGAGCAACTGAAAGTACTGAACAACTGAAAATATGAACAATTGGGCATCCCAAAAGTACTGAACAATTGGGCATCCAAAAGTACCGAACAACCAAAAATACAATGAGAATAAGCCATGCATGTATGACAAGAGGCAAGCTTGTGTGGATTAGACATAGCTTACATAATCATAGTGAGAATGAAATAACAACCTCTTTACATCTGAAAGTACCAAAAAACCGGGAAGGCGAGTATCTGAGATTACAAAGAACATCCAGAACTAACTAAGAAGATGGGCATACAGGAATGCTGATCACGTCCAAACAAGTACTTAACAATAATGCATATGTGCCACGTCCAAATGAGTACTTAATAAATAATCCATATGTGCCATGTCCAAATGAGTACTCAATAAGTAATCCATATGTGTTCATCTGAAAGACGTTGAACCTTGCCACATGCAAATGAGTACGCAATATGACCATGTCCAAATGAGTACTCAATAAGTAATCCAAGACTTAGTAATAATCCATGTACCACGTCCAAACAAGTAAATATGTGTCACATCCAAACGAGGAGTCAATAATAATCCATGTACCACATCTAGACAAGTACTCAAGTAGTTAGCCATATGCCACATCCAAATGAGTACTCAAGCAATTAGCCATATGTGTTCATAAATATTGTCACATGAAAGATGTTGAACCTTGCCACGTTCAAACAATATGCAATAAGTAATCCGTAGATGCCATGGCCAAACGAGTACTCAATAAGTTAGCCATAGGTGTTCATCATGAAAGACATATAAGTATATATCACCACATAAAGGGCGAAATGAAAGTATGCCTTGCTTGAACCAATGAGTAAATACATACCATAAGTCATCAATAGGTAATCGACAAAGAAGGAACGAATCGTTGGTCTAGCAAGACCTTGCATGCACTCATAAATATAGAGTAGATGTACTCATCCTATAGGTATCAATGCCGTTGGATTGTATCTAGGCATCTATGCAAACGTGCATGTACTCGGAGAAACAACTGAGTGTGAAAAGAGAACATATGAGCTCACCTTGGAAATAAACGAGTGCCTCGAAAACAACAAGAAAACATGTGAGAAGCACCTTTGCATATGTAAAGTAATGTATCCAAGGAGTAATGATATCAAAGCTAAATAGAAAAGAAACATTGAAATAAAACATGTTAGAATGTTAACAACGTAAAACATTTGGCAAGTCCTTTTCTTTCATAGGGTGGACCAACTTATAAAAGTGAAGCTAGTGTTGAATACATGACGAGAAAGTCAAGCAAGATGTTAGCTTATAAGAGAGAAAGAAACATTAAATCGACATTTCCTTTTGCATATCAAGCACACCTACATGATATTTAGCCTACTTCAGATCAAATAGAATGGATGTGGCCTATAGGCATGCTTGATTAACAAAGATGAAAGAGAACTCACTTTCAAAATAATAAGATAATCAAAAGTAACTCTCACCTTGAAAATAACATAAAACATTTAGGAAATCAAAAGTAAATGATAAGATAATTGAAGAAAATCTAGCCGTCAAAACAATACAAAATATTTTGGAAGCTCCTTTGAATCAATCAGCTCATGCTGAAAGTGAAGCTTGATATAGAATATTTGGCAAGTCTCTTTAACCAAGATTTATGGAAACTTGAAGCTGTAGCTAAACTTGCTAGCAAAACATAATAATACATGTATTATCATTGTGAATAAAGCACCAAGCATATGAATGTAGTGGAATACAAATAACATAACCTTTCAAGTAGAATATCAAGAACAAAGTATTGTACTAAACTATGATGATATCATGGTTCCCAATCATGTACAACATCAAAGAAAGTTGGTTTATCTCTATACCAACAAGCAAAGAAAAGCTCCAACACATAGATGTATGTCATAGTGATTGCTGAAAAACAATCAAGTTTTGTGAGACACCTGAGTATAGATATTGACAGAGCTCTTTGGTTGAAGGACATTCTATGAATGTTGAGTAGCATTGCACTTACACAAAGACTCAGCAAGTGATGAACTAAATAAGAAACTGGTCAATAAAGGATGCACTATATAAAAACTAGCTTAATACATGTGAAGCATCATTGGCTTTTACTTTTGCAAAAGCAGTATGAAACCACAAGTGCTGAAGTGCTAAACTCTTGTTTTCACTGATGACCTAATAGAAATCAAAAGTTACTTTCATATGATAGATAACCTTTTGTCCAAGTGATTTTCTCAATTAACTTTCTGGTCTATTGAATGTATATAATTATCACTGCAAAAGCATGTAGATTGGGATTTTTTACTCTTAATGACAAGATTGAGGCTCTACTTGGCATTTATTAGATAAGATCTTGATCCCTAAAGATTGACTATGCTTATAACAATGATCCTGTGCTCTTGCTTTTTATGGATATGACCGATGGGTGTTGGGTCTCTCTTCATCTAAATTTTTATGGAGTCCTATAGCTAAAGAAGTTTGCTTTATGTAATTGAGCATCTTATTTCTACATGTGGGAATGTAAAAGCATGATATGCCAGTGTGTTAAATCCAAGGGAACACAAATATTGAGTGCAAGATGGTGTGATCAATTGGCAGAGACTAAATGCAAGGGAGGGTGACACCATATCCAGAAACTTCTTATCATTAAGTATATTTTTTCATTGCTTTTGCTTTTGCTTCAAATATTCTTGATTCTATGAAAGTATGAACCTTTTCCATCCTCATGTCCTAGATTAATTCTTCTATGTAATGAGTGTTCATCTTCCTGTCCAAACACTCTTCTACTAGTTTATTAATAGCGGGCAGCAAAAAGAGATAGCCATAACTTTCTTACCTGAAATTGGAATATAGTGATCCAGCTAGTCAAAATAACCGGTGCATATGCTTTGAACAAGCTACCATGGGCCATTTTCATCAATCATGACCTGATTTGCAATGCAGCTTTGCTAACTTTTGCATATCAACTCAAAACCTATTGATCAAGTAGTCGAAACGATCAGAAAGAACGTCCTATGAATGATCATGTTACCAGATTGACAAAAAAACATATCGCTTTTGCCTCACAATCATGCTAGAGCATAGCCAGGCTCAGATACCATGTCGAGAGGAAGAGAGAGAGGAGAGAGACAGACACAAGAGTTGTGTTGAGAGGAAGAGAAAGAGGAGAGAGGCCGACAACAGAGTTGCTCCCAAGAAAGTGATTCTATTCATAGATCATAGGCATATGTATAGTTGAGGACTAGGCTGAGATAGGACAAGCTATATATAGCTCTAACATAAAATCTAGCATGATTTGTTCTCTCCTTGCTTCTCATGTATGCATCCCAATATTGCCCTTGTACTTCTTTTCGGCATATTCTGCGTGATATGGAAACCGTGCAGCTCCTACCAACTGCACTTTAAATACAATCCCATAGGATCTTGAGTCAATTTTCTCACCACTTGTATCTCCCTCTCTGTGACATAGGACAAGATTGGCACTCTGCCTATGTTACTAGCCATGTGTTGTGCCCTTTAAAGCTCATCACCTCTCAATGGTTGAGAGGGTATAGAGGCTGGTTGCTCTTCACCTATGGCTAGGGATGTAGCTCCCCCATAAGTTGTTGTAGCCTTCTTTTCCCAACTCTTAGCCACTATGACACGGCGATCTGATGCAACGACCCTACTCTTGTGCTTGGCGCATACACCCATCCATTGTGTTAATTTGAAGACATCAAATTCTTGTGCAAGAATAGGGTCTACATTGCATGCTTTGTTGAAGCGGGTCTCTGCATTCCCAATAAAACTATCAACCTAAGGCATGGCATCTATCTCCCATTGCACCCGGCTCACAATGTCATCATGACCTTCAGACTGAAAACTGCTCTTAGCATCATCAAGAATCATCCTCTTCATAGTGCTAACTACCTCTAAACTAGACAGGGTTGATTCCATCTCACTCTCCTCCATGTTGCACACCCTAACAAAAAAGGCATCCCAAATGCTTCTCATCACTCTCTTGTGCTTGCCCTTACTTAGCTCTTCCCCTACTTTTCGCTTAGTGCCAACGATTGAGGCCATGCTTACGAGTAGATCTTGTTGTGTGTGTGTACAGAGAGTTTTCTTTCTTGACACTAGCAAAGAGTTGCAATTGCCGCACAATAGTAAGCAGGCATGCAACTAACAATAATTCCCACCCTATGCATTCTTAAAATTTTTAATTACATAAAATGCAAATTAGTTATCATGCATTAATGTAAAAGTTTGAAGATTAATAAATTTTAATGCAAAAAATGATTCTTTCAATGCATGCATGCAACAAATGCAAGGTAATTTCTTTAAAAATTTGACAAACCCCCCCCCTTTACGTGGAGGGCCGAGGAAACCTAGTTCTAGGTCATGGTTCCAACTAACCCCCCATCCTATTCAAGACACGAGACTAGGAATCACTTCTTGGACTAAGCCCCTCGGCCAAGACTTGGAGAGAGGATGGTTTTTACCTCTTCTCAATCCAGTGGTGAAATGAAACCAGTGGTTGGCATATATCTTGGGCTGTATCTCAAGTCATTGAAAGCTTTCCAAGACAAGTCAAATCTTATATTTGTTTTGTAGCAACACACATTCCTATTTTTGAGTTTCTTGACATATCAAGGCTTACAATGCTCAAAGATCCTTTTCCCACTTGAAAGGATAAGGCTCGGCCAGGGTGGACAAATCCATAAATCTAAGATACAACCTCGTCTCCTCATCCAACATGCGGGATGTAAAATTGCAGTCACGAACAACTATGACAACATGTTGTTCCAACAACCAAGCTAGTTGTAAACATAGATTAGACTATTAATTAAAGTATAATAATATGCTATTCCAACCACTAATTTAGTTCAACCATAGGCTATCAGGGTAAAATATAATAGGGAAACATGATTATGGAATTGTAAATCATTAGGCAAACATTTCATGACCATAGCTATGGAAGTGTAGGTCATTGGAAAAACATCTTCTTGATTTAGACTTATAAATATAGCATATGTTACCATTTTCAAGGCTTCAATAAGTTTAAGTATACTTAACATCATATATAGGCTTTTTATAAGCTATAATTTGAAAATTCTAATTATATGGATGGGTCGGGATGACTTGTACCGATTGATTTGAGTAAATGGAGGTCTAAATTCGGAGCTTGTGTGAGAAAGTTATGTCAATTTTTTGGCGAATCAATCAAATTTAAAGTTGTAAATATCATCCTAGGCAACTTGGGAAGGCTCTAGATTCATCCATGTGCTAATGTTCGCCCCTATTTTTTTCCTTGTCGACTAGTGGGAAGCTAAGAACATAATTTAAACTATTAAAAACATAGCTCTCAATAACTAGTTTTAAATATAAATTAAACTATAGCCACATATCGTTCCAACCGTCGCATTGGTTTAACCTAGTAGGCTATACCCAAGGGGCTAGTCACATGTTAAGGACAAAAATCAAGATATTAAAGAACATAGCTATTTGAACTACTAGGTTGATTAGAATAGCAATTTGGGCAAGCTAATTAAACTATAATAAAACATAGTGCATAGAAAGTCAGTAGACTATTTTTTGACAATCACATTAATCCAATGGAAAATAAAATTTTAGGCACACAAAGCATGTTAATTAAATATAATAAATCATACTACATATTTTCCACAAAAACTATTAGATTTTGGGCATGCCCAGAACATCAATTTAACAATAACAAAACACTATACATGCAACATATATGGCTTGTAAATATGGGTCCCTTGCCCCTACAAGGAACCCCTCAAGGGCCCCCTCAAGGGCCATTCTAAATTTGATTAATTAAATTCCAATCATATTATCACATTTAAAGTTGTCTTTGACCTAAAATCATGCATTAGACTGTTGCAAAACACACCACATGATGTAAAATCATGCATTGAATTATTGCAAAACATAGTACATGATGCAAAATATATGTAATGTATACATACATGTGGCTTTTGTAAAGCAACACATGTACACTTAAGGTTGCTTGTCTTTCAATTCTCCTTCTGCTATTTTGATTCTCTTTTAAGAGTTGGATATGTATAAACATCTTTTTTATGTCAAGGTAGAGATGCTATTGCTTTTCAAGGATGGGTTATGTGTAAAACTTATCTTTTTGATTCGTCAAAAAGAATTTTAAACATACCTAGCCCTTGAAGGAAAATAGCATCTTTGTCTACGTATTGAAAAGACTTTTAGACATATCCAACTCGTGACCCTTCTACTTGCAACCACTATGCTACTTGTGTTTGATATGTAGTTATGTTGCCCCACAAGGCTAGTTTAGAAAAATCTATTAGCAGGTATTTTCTTTGAACTAGCTTAGTTGTATATTGATATTCCGACCGCCAAGATGATTTAGGACTCTAAGGCAGCCCAATTTTTGAACCTGACTTAGTTGTATTTCTCGTTTTGTAACATGGAGCACTAAGATAGCCTAGCTTAGTGAGAACATATGATGACATTGTTGAGATATCGTGCTCCACTCGTGATATGCTAGGGTGACCGTTGTGCATTTATGTCACTGACTTGTTAGCTGTAGATGCAGTTGGTACACTGCCCATGAGAATAATAGCTGGATGACAGCTATCGTTATCATGTACTCTAGTTCATGGCTCAGTTAATATGCCACCTTAGTTAGCTGAGTTTGGTTTGAGACCCACATATAGGGTTCTTCTATTTCTTTGTACGAGAGTTCTTTTGGCTTATACAACTAAGAAGAGGAAAACTGTTTTTCTTCCTCCACCTTTGTGTGTGTTCCCCCATTGTTTATGTGAGAAAGCCGCAAGTGAGACTCCTTCCCTCTCTTCCACTATCTTCACATGGTATCAGAGCCTGGTTCACGGTAAGGAGCTCAAGAAAGCAAACCAAGTTCACATTGTCCTGGTGTGGCTTTCCTTTTTCGAGTTTGGGAGAAAATCTTTGCAGGTAGCACAGCCGAAGTGCAACAGTGCACTATCTCAGACTGAGACGCCCTTCGTGATGTGGTGAGAGGGCTGTATATGCTACGAGAGAGGGCCATTTTGGGGCCTATTTTAAAGGCAGAATTTCTTCGCAGTCGCTCAGAAAAATGCCCTGTTTTTGTTGTGCGACCACTGCTCTGCAAGTCGGTGAAAAGTTGCCGCAGAAATTGCATCGTATGCCTATGCACAGAGATATCGAGAGTTGCAGAATCATCCTTTTTGCCTGTTCATGCAAAATCGTCACTAGGAAGTGACTGTGTGGTCAAATATCACTTTCATCACTTTTGCAAATTTGCCTGTGTAAGGTAGAAGCTATGTTTTTTGCAGTGATAGAATATTTTGCAGTGTTTTGCAATGGCGTCTAATTCTCTTTCATAGATTGTCACTGAAAAGCTTGACAAGAATAACTTCCAAGCATGGAAGTTTAGAATGACAAATTTCCTTATGGAAAAAGGCTATTGGGAGTTCATTATAGGAAATGAAGAAGAACCAGCTCTTCCTAATGTTCCCAATCAATAGGAAATGCAAGCATTTTAAGGATGGCATGAGAGAGCCATAAAAGTTATGTATTGGCTGTCTATTAGTATTTCAAATTCTATGATTGTGCATATTCAGGATGCAAGTATGCCAAAGGAGGCATGGGATACTTTGGCAAAAATGTATAGCACAAATATGCAAGCCAGGAAAATGTAGCTCAAGCAGGAGTTGCACAATGTGCACAGAGAAAATATGAGCATCAATGACTACCACATGAAGGTGAAGAAAATTACAGATGCACTTGCTTCCATTGGGTCACTAGTGGAAGATGATGATCTAGTTTCTGTGACCTTGAATGGTCTAGGAAAGGATTATGCACAGTTCCGGACATCCATTTCCGTCCGTGAAAAATTTCCTAATTTTGAGGAGTTGTTTGCTCTTCTAATTTCTGAAGAGCAAAGAAATGGTGGTGCATTTTCTTCAGGAGGAACTTCAAAAGAAACTGTCTTCTACTCAAATGTTGGAAGAGGTAGAGGCAGAGATAGAGGAGGCTAATTTGGAGGCCATGGTAGAAATCAGAATATGCAGCAAACTCAAGAAAACCAGTCCTTTGGAGGAGGACCTAGTAACTCTAGAGGCAGGGGGAGACAAAGAGGTCGTGGTGGATGGCAAAGAGGCCAAAATGCAAATAGCAATGTTGAATGCTACTATTGTGGTAAAATGGGTCACATGGCTAAAGACTGCTACAAAAAGCATAATGACATTATGAATGGAAAATTGCAGCAAGGCAATTATGCATCCTCTAGTAGACAGGGTGATGACAGAAATGAGCATTTGTTTATGGTGCAACACATGACTAATTCTGTGACAAGTGCATAAGAAAGCAATGATGTGTGGTACGTTGACTCAGGTGCGTCAAACCACATGACAGGTCGTGCAAAATGGATGCAGGATGCAAGGAAAATTGGAAAGACCAGGATTTGTGGAAACTGGTGATGATACTGCATGTTAATGTATAGTGACTTAAATTAATGCAAGCCTAAAACATTGTTGCAGGATTGCCTAAATTTTAAGGTTGCAGAATAAGGTATGTGAAGCCTGTCAATTTGGAAAACAGGCAAGGAAAGCATTTCCTAGGTATGTTCAAGAGAGTAAGAAGCCATTGGAATTGATCCACTCTGGTGTGTGGACTACTAAAGCTGCATCTATTGGAGGCTTTCATTATTTTGTCACTTTTATTGATGACTACAGGAGAAAAGTTTGGGTGTATTTTATGAAAAAGAAAAGTGAAATGTTTGGGCACTAGTGTTTGGGCACTTCAAAGCTTTTAAAGCTATGGTTGAAAAAGAAACAGGCCTATAAGGTCATATGGAGGGGGAGAGAACCTCTCAAATGAGTTTGCAAGGTTCCTACAGGAGCATGGCATAAAGCAGCAATATTCATGCAATCATACCCCACAGCAAAATGGACTTGCAGAAAGGAAAAACAGGAATATTGGAGAGGTATCTCAGGCCATGCTACATGAAAAAGGCCTACCAGATGATTATTGGGTTGAAGCAATTGCTACAGCAGTTTACATAATGAACAGGACTCCCACTGCAGCAATACATGGCATGACACCAGAGGAGATGTATACTGGTAGGAAACCAGATATTTCTCATTTGAAAATTTTTGGTTGCATTGCCTATGTTCATGTGCCAGATGAGTTGAGGTCCAAGTTGGATCCAAAAGCTGAGAAGTGCATCTTTATTGGTTATTCTCTACAGCAGAAAGGGTATAGATGCTATAACCCTTCTACTCGTAAGTTTACAGTGAGCAAAGATGTTGTTTTTGATGAGATGAGAAGTTGGTATAAAACAGTAAATGTGATTGATGATATAGATGCACAAAATGATAATGCTGCACAAAATTCACAGCAGCAATCACAAAATATTAATGGACCTGTAATGTCCTCTAGTAGTGGTTCACATACTTTGCCATGGATAGGCAGATTGAGATCAGGAGAATCTCCTCAAAGCAATGTAGATAGTGGTATGCAGGTATCACGAAAAGGAAAAGAGAAGGTAGATCAGCCCATGTTTGATGTGAGTGCAAGTCACTCTTATGTGGATGGTGAATCCAATGGCTCTGAACAGAGCATTGATGATGAGTTGGGTATTCCTTCTATTGTTACACCTGGAGTAAGGAAGACTAGGGATGTTTTGAGAGCATCTGGAAGTGAGCCTGTTTTGTACAGGTCTACCAGAGCTAGATATCCTATGGATAGGCTGAAATATGATGGATTTACAGCCATTCACTATGCCTATATGGTCAAAGTGATACAGGAACCAAAACCCACTTCTTTTGAGCAAGCCATTGGAAAAGAAAAATGGGAGAAAGCCATGGATGAAGAAATGGATGCCTTGGAAGAAATGCTACATGGGAATTGGTGCCGTTGCCTAAAGAGAAGAATGCAATTGGCTGTAAGTGGGTTTATAAGGTGAAGCACAATGCAAATGGTTCTGTGAACAGATACAATGCAAGATTAGTTGTCAAGGGGTATGCACATACATATGGCATTCATTATGAAGAAACATTCAATCCGGTTGTAAGGATGACAACCGTAAGAGTAGTCATTGCTATGGCTGCATCAAAGGGATGGTCTTTTCATCAGATGGATGTAAAGAATGCCTTCTTGCATGGTGATTTGCAAGAAGAGGTCTTTATGGAGTAGCCACCAGGTTATGTCCATGCTATTCATCCGGAGTTTGTTTGCAGGTTGAAGAAAGCCTTGTATGGCTTGAAGCAAGCACCTAGAGCATGGTCTGATAAGATAGAATAGTATCTTGTCACTATTGGCTTTCAGATTTCCAAGGTAGATTTCTCACTTTATGTGAGAAAAACAAAGAAAGGTATCATGCTTCTCGTCATTTATGTTGATGATTTGATCATCACAGGTGATAGTGATGAAGATATCCTTCATGTGAAAATGCTATTGAAGCATAAGTTTGAGATGAAGGATTTAGGAGAGCTACATTATTTCTTGGGCATTGAGGTGATTAGATCACCAAGTGGGATACGGCTCTTGCAGAGGCAGTATAGATTGGACATGCTGTCCAAATATGGGATGACAAGATGTAAGCCTATTTCAGTTCCTTTGGAGCAGAATGTGAAGCTGAGCCAGATGCAGGTGAGCTTCTGGAAGACCCTACTATGTATAGATGCATAGTAGGAAGTTTGATTTATATGACTATTACCAAGCCAGATTTGAGCTATGATGTTGGATTGGTAAGTTAGTTATTCAGGCTCCAAGGAAACCGCATTTGGATGCAGCTAGACGCATACTCAGGTATGTGAATTCCACATTGCAGTATGGACTATTTTATGAGGCTAGGGTTCAGATACAGTTGCATGGATACACTGATGCTGATTGGGCTAGTAGTATTTTTGAGAGATGATCTACCAGTGGATATGTGTTCTCTTTTGGGAGTGCTGCAGTCACTTGCAGTAGTAAGAAACAGCCTACAGTTGCCTTGTCGAGCATAGAGGCTGAGTACAGGGGTGCAGCAATGGCTTCATGTGAGGTAGCTTGGTTGCATAAGCTACTTTATGATATGCATCAGTCTATAGATGGGCCAGTTGTCATTTATTGTGACAACATGAGTAGTATACACTTGGCAAATAACCCAGTCTATCATGCTAGAACAAAGCACATTGAGGTGCATTATCACTATGTGTGGGAGAAGGTTTTACTAGGTCTTATTGATCTAGTTTATGTTAGCACAAAGGATCAAGTAGCTAACATATTCATGAAGGCATTGGGTGCAGAGAAGCTACGCAAGTTCAGAGACCTGCTTGGTGTGCAGGAATTGGGATTGAGCTTGAGGGGGAGTAATGAGATATTGAGCTCCACTCGTGATATGCTAGGGTGACCGTTGTGCATTTATGTCACTGACTTGTTAGCTGCAGATGCGGTTGGTACACCGCCCATGAATAATAGCTAGATGACAGCTATCCTTATGTACTCTAGTTTGTGGCTCAGTTAGTATGCCACCTTAATTAGCTGAGTTTTGTTTGAGACCCACATATAGGGTTCTTCTATTTCTTTGTATGAGAGTTCTTTTGGCTTATACAACTAAGAAGAGGAAAACTATTTTTCAGCCTCCACCTTTGTGTGTATTCCCCCATTGTTTATGTGAGAAAGCCACAAGTGAGACTCCTTCCCTCTCTCCCACTATCTTCACAGACATGCATTATGTTAAGCATGTGCACTATGTGCTCTTCAAAACTCTTGCATCCCATCTATTTTCTCCAGATGTCCTTATTTGGAGAAACTCTCATGTTGTGCTAGAAAAATGTCATTGTAGTGATGGCTTCCTCACTTGTGCTATCTCTTCTTTTCTTGCATTCTATTAATGCCCATAGACTTCTCACATTGAGATCAAGCTACATTGCTTCCATGCTATGGCTAACTATTGGAGCATTTTCGATCTTTCTGATTTATGACAACCTAGATGTTGTGCATCCAAGATATTTCTCATTTATTTAAGGTTTATTTCAAGGGACACCAACATAGCTAATGTTTCCCTCTTAAAAGCTATTTGAGCTAAGTTGGACACCTTTTTCACTTTTCCTGGGCCATCTCTCAAGTTAGAGTAAATTCTCCTAGGCTTGAATCTCCTAAGTGTTGGTATGAGGTTGGTATAAATTGTCACTCTATAAATTTTGGGGTACAAGCTAAAGCTTTTGAAGCCTTAAGATTGGGAATCATTGGAATGGCCTAATGTTACTGCCTCAAATGCTTCCACCAATTTTGGGACCACAGCTCATGTTCTTTGCTCTCATGGCAATGTTTAGACATGTGCATCTACAATCGTTTCAATAATGTGCCATTTCTTTCCTCACCCTACAATCTACTCCTTGTGTCTTTACCAAGCTTTTAGCTATCATTTCTTTGCAATGTCTTTCTAGTTCTCTTGCAGCCATGACAAGTTGCATCCTTCCATGATAGTGAGTTAATTGCTAGAATAAAGAATAACTCCCTTGTGAAGCAATAAAAAAAAGAAATATGGTGAGTTTACCTAAATGGTCAAGGGAAATAATACTAAACGAAATTGTATGCTAGAAGGAGTTACATTGCAATGTAGCAGGTTGCAAGGAGACATGACTTTTCATGTATCATACTCAGACTTTTAATGTATCATATCCACCATTTTCTAGATCAAGGGGCCTGAAAAATTAAAATCACATACCAAAAATGTGAAATTTTAGCTTTCGTGGTTTCTTTCCTCCAGCAATACATGTAGCAAATCTTATATATCGATGTCCCCCGAAGCATGTGCAATATGCCCTAAAATGTTAAAAATATAAACCATCCGAAGGACACAAGCGTATTTGTATGCTTAAAATGTAATGCAACTCCCACAAATATCTCATGTTTAATTGCCTATTCAAGTCTACCTTAACTTGTCCTATCTTGTTTATGGTGTTTCCTGTAATGATCAAATCATATACTGCAATGAATATCAAGTTTCCATCTCAATCCAAGCTATATAACCCATGATGACCTTCACTTCTAACAAATCATTTTGTATTGAAGTATGCATCAATTTTATTCTACCATGAACTTGGAGATTTTGCTAGCAAATCCTTTTATGTTGAAGTATGCATCAATTTTTTTATACTAAGAACTTGGAGATTTCTCTAAAACCATTCAGTGCTTTGTTCAATTTGCATAGCTTGAGCATAGCATCTGTTCTCGTCCTTCTACTTGAGCTTCTACCTCAAAACATGATAGTTGTCTTCTTTTAAATCTCCATTGAGAAAATGTAACTAGATATCTATACAAATTCAAAGTACATGCAAGGAGAAATAGTAACTTATCTTCATTTTAAGACTCAATAAGCTTTTGTAACGAATTCAGTTTTGTAACTTTCCACTATGCCATTTGCATTTAATTTAACTTTGTGAACGCTATATTTATATTCAAAAAGTGCCATTTGCATTTGTGAATTTATTTGCAACCAGCTATGTTTATAGTCAAAAAAGGAGCAAGCTTATTTTTTCAAGCATACTAAAGTTACTAAGGTAAAGTTTGTGAAAAATACCATGGTAGCCGAATGATTTTCCCTACTTCGCGTACAAAATTAAGGACTCGAGAAGGAGCTTCTGGGCCACTACGAAGAGAACATACTCACGGACTCCAATGCAAGGCTTACGATATTAAACTTCCATAGAGTTTACCTTTAAAGTGGTGTTCATCTTTTAGTGCACGGATGTATAGGTGGGCAGACTTAAAAGGCGTCTGCTGGGTGTTAGGCAAACATGTAAACCGGGGTTTGCCACTTGCGAAGAGCTAAGGAACATTCGTATTCCACCGTGAAACTGCGAGATAGTTTGATTTCCACTATGCCAAGCATTTAAGAACAAAATCCTCCATCAGAAGCTTCACACGATTGAATACACTTGCGGATAGATTGCTTCTCAGTGACACAAAACTGTCCTTCACCAAAGCAGAGCGCAAAAGCGTCAATACGCCTTAGACGGAATGCCCATAAGCTTTTCAAACGTAAGTATACAAACTCTTGCAAGACCTTGTACAAGTAAGACTCTTTGAAAGAGGAGATGACACTACCTTGCATCTGTAAAACGTCCGAACTCTTTACACAGTGTGAATTGCGGATGTTATTCAACGCAAAACCAAGACTATAGGCGTACCCTGCCTATGAAAGACCAAGCATTTGCCTCACTTGAAGCCATAAACTATCTTGTGGCATTTTCCTTTCACCCAACTAAAACTTTTTTTCACGGATGACTTAAGCTTTCCTTCCAGACTATACGCCTTATAAGACACCAGACGCTTCTTACGCATCAGCTCTGAATCGTTACCCAAGTCCCAGGAGCTGGATCTTCTTTCTCTGTGCTGGAAGCTGGGTGATGTGTACGGCTGCAGCGCGTACAGATTGAGATGGGCTGGGGTGTAGACATCTGAGTAGCTTCGGCGATGGGCATAATCAGGCGCTGGATCAAAGCCTTGATCAAGATGATGTCCACTCGGCTTTCTGAAATGGTTGGTGGAATCACTGAACGTTCCCCAAGAGGCGGGCTCAGCCATGACCGATCCAGAAATGCAGGATGCACGGCGGGGTGGTAGCAAACTGGAAGGCTAAGCCATTGCTGAAACGGGGGGCAAGCAAAGCAAATACAGGGAGAATGAAGCCATAAAGGAAGGCTAGAGTCTAAGATTCGTCGGTTTACGCTCAGAGGCAGGATTTATGGATCTGTAGAGAGGGATGGTATGCAGTTGAAGATGGAGAACTATGAAAGAGCAAGGCAAAGCTCAAAATAAGCTTGTAGAAGGTGAGAGGAGACCTAAGGCCTTGGGATAGAGTATGAGTGAACGTTGAGCTGTTTCTCTAAGGAGAGAGACTAGGCACCCAACCACTTGGTTGCTCGAGAGGCTCATCATCCCAAATCTTGGGCCATCCCTTGACATATAAAAGCAAACAAATAGAGGTTATTTGTCTCCCTGGTCATCCACCAAACATTGACAAGAAAGTAATTTCACTAAAGCCACACATTTCACTTTATACTAATGGAATACATAAATGGCTTTCTAGAACGTTCACATTCTTATAAAGTATTTCGATCACATGCATTTCGCACCAATATTATTGATTACTTTTTTTGCAATGATGTTAGCAAAACTACATCAACTTTTATGTGAAGCATGTCGACAAACAAAGGTGGGGTGCATACTTAGGAGTATAATTATAAAATCTCTCTCTCTCTCTCTCTCTCTCTCTCTCTCTCTCTCTCAGATGTTAACCATATCTATAATGAAGAACATGCCATCAAATCAATCAAATACACTTTTATATTTTAAGTAACAAATGAAAAGTCAATCAACACACAAAAAACAAAACAAATAGCAATAGTAATATTAGTTATAGGCTTGTCCACATGTGCATGCACGTGTGCACACACACACACGTGTGCATGTATGTGCACGTACATGTATGCATGTCCATGTATGAACATAAGCGCACATGCAGGTGCATGTGAGCATGGTGTTTGCATGTATGCACGCATGCACATGCATGCATGCATGCATGTGTGTGTGTGTGTGTGTGTCACACAGAGAGAGAGAGAGAGAGAGAGAGAGAGAGAGAGAGAGAGAGAGAGGGGGGGGGGGGAGGGGGTGTGAGTGGGGGTGGTGGAGAGTGGGGTACACACATACCTTTCTATCATTGTTCTTTCTTTCTTTATTATTTCTTGGTGAAATAGAAGGTACCTATTCATTTAACCTAAAAGATGCTTTACTTCCAAAATATTACATGCTTTATGGTACAAAAGCTAGCTATACAAAGAAAAAAGGAGGGAGACTCGTTATACTTTAGTGGTACTTCATGTTTCATTATAGCTATTTTGTTTCTTCTCAAGTCATGAATCATGTGATAGTATGACACTAATGTGTGATCAAACTCTCTATAGTGTAAGTAAGAAAATTCAAATTCTTATTTATTATTAGTTATTAGATTTTTTTTGTGTACGTAATATGATGTCAATCTCAATGCATTTCGAAGGAACAGTAAGCACTAGCATGAACATAAACAATTATGACACAATGTACACAAATTTGTTACATGTGTGAATCATGTATATAATAAGAGATACACCATGTCAAGCCTAAAAGTTAACTAGGAACCATATAGCCCACAATTGTAATGAACGTGTACTTGTTTTCCTCTATTCAATATTCAACATATTCCCTTTTATGGTCTATTATTTTGCATGCTAAATTCTCAATTTCCTAGACAAACTAAGATGTGACATGTACTATGGGAAGATGCACCCAAAGTATGCCTATCAAAGACTCATGGTCTTAATGCAAGTTCTCATGGGAAGTAATAATATGATTGAGGATCCCCTTCTTAAAAAGTATTAGGCCAATGGGATGAATTTTAGAAAAACTGTTAGACCAAACCATACCTTGATCAACACTTTAGAAGCTCTTTCTAAGCATTGAATATAGCTATATATGTATGTACCTCATTTTTTAATGTTGATTTATTGTTGTAAGATACCATTATTTTCAATGCACAAGTTCCAAATATTGATTCATGTACCCTTTGTTTTCCATTTTGAAGCAAATTATAAGCAATAATAATGCATACTATCACAAAACCTTCTTATAAGGGCACATTTTTACGTTATTCAACACAAACTCTAGGTGGTCACACTTTAAGGAAACATATACCTCATCTTTTATATTGAATTGTTGTAAGTTGGAATTGTTTTCAATGCACAAGTGTCAAATATTGGTTCACATATCCTTTGTGTTATATTTTGAAGCAATTTGGAAGTTTTGATAATGCATACTTTCACAAAATGTTCTAAAGGAATATTTATGCATTATTAAACACAACTTCTAGGTGATCACACTCTAAGGAATGTCCCTTATGCCTAGCATTCAAAGATTTATATTAAAACCAATTTTTTGTACATTTTAATAGTAGTTTGCTAACTTAACAGGACATAAAAGTGTCCTCGCAATGTTTTGGCAAAAAAATCACTATTTAATCTAGATATTTTTGGAGGTTTCCCTCTAGAGCTTAAAGCATACTTATATGACTTTTTTTTTTAAAACTGAAAGGAACATGAAAAAGCATTCCACATGGCTACAAAGTGCCCACAAATTTATAATAACATAACAATTCATCTAGATAGGATTCAAAATAAGTTTTACAGCAGCAAGTCTCAATTTTATAGTTTTGAAGTATTAATAAGTGTTCTAGTTACAAGCTACACAAATAATTTAGATCTTTGAAGGTCCCTATGATGTCTCTTAATCTTTGTATCTCAAAATTAGCATAAATTGCAACATAATCAATAATCAAAATAAGGCTTGAACTTGATGTTATACATGATGCTAGGTCCCTTAAAAACCCATGCTACTCCATAACATCACATTAAAGACATATACAAAGTATGGCTGCATTTGGAATTTGGTTAGACATGTCAAAAAATGGGCAAATTATCAATTTTGCCTAATTATCAGCATCCATAAAATTTGAATTTTGAGCCTGTATATCATAGTAAGTGTGTTATAGTTATTATTAGACTATGGGATTAAAAAAACATGTAAAAACTCATTCCAACCAATAAGGATGGCAATTTTATTTAAAAGTTGAGGAAATAGCTTAAAATTGTAGTTAACAACTTGACCTTAAAACTTTAGGTAAAATCAAAGTCATAGGTGCACACGTTCCAATCCACAATAATTCCAAGTTTTTTTTAGCATGCTAATATGTTCAGTAATCAAAACCCCAATATACCTTATCAATGCCTTAGGACAATTTAAGAAAGTGTCCAAGGTAAAAGGTCATAAAAGTGTCCTAGGATAGTTGTATGTCCTTCTACCAAACTAGTGTTAATGCTTTTGAGGAGTGAGTGAGGAGAACCCTATTTTATAAGTCCTTCTATTAAATAAAATCTCCACTATATGCAAAATTTAAGCTCCTATAGTTAAGGTAGCCCTTCTTTGTACATATGTTGAGAGAGGATATTAAAACATCCCTTGTATGTGAGGTACATTATGTGCTTATATAATCCCTCCTACTTACTCAAGTGATATTTATACAGCTATCCAATGTCATGATTTTGAGAAGACAACTATGGGATCCCATTTAGCATTTTTGTATCTATCGCTTCTTACAGTATTTTACATGTTTGATTACTACTTTGCATCTCAAATCAAAGGTTGGGTTTCCAACATCCTTTTTTTCTCTAGTTCATCACCCCAAGGAGGAAGCAATACAATAACTTAGTCAAAAAGGGGGCTTACTATTTTTTGAGCAAAACCATTTGAGTATTTTAGCAAATTGAATTAGGAATGTATTTTTAAGCCTAAAAGTTCATGAAATGAAGCCATGCATAGGTACCCCTTTTGTGAAGGAGGGTTTGTGGGCCTCTTTTGTTTACATTGCCCATATTGGGCAATTAAAAAAAAGAGGCCTAAAGACTCCTTTCTTCAAAGAAAGGGGTTTTTGGGCTACTTTTTTTCACATAAAATCAACCCAAAATTCCTTTTCATTGAAGAAAGGGGTCTATGGACATGTTTTTAAAAAAATGCCAAAGACCCCTTTCTTCAACGGAAAGGGTCTTAGGGCTACTCTTTTTCACATGAAATTAGCCCAAAAATCCAATTCCTTCAAAACACTATATTAGAGAATTTGGGAAATCCCAATTCCCATGAAATAAAATATAGTCACTTTAAAAGTAAAATTTGAAGTTTTTTATTGAAACATCAGCTCCATTAAGGACCCAAGTTTCAATCATGTTGGGGGAGAATAGATCATGCACACTACTTTCCCAATTCCTAGAACCCAAGCAACAAGCTTTCATATGTTGCTATGGCAAAAGGCCTTAATAGATGTGAACATGGCCCCGTGGCCAAAACATTTGTTGATTTGCTAGTGAAAGAAAGAAGTTTGTTGTTTCATTTGCATCGAAACCACAAACAAAAGCCAATTTATAGATGTTGCATTAGGAAGATTCATTAGAGTAAATTAAATTGCAGTATTGATATATGCAATAGGATTGTTATAGAGCTTTGACATCCATCACATAAATGTGGTGTTCAAAAACAAAATTAAACTTGCAACAACTGTCATTTTTTATTTGGTATATTAGATGTATCAAATTAATGCCAAATGCATATTCTTCTATGTTGATAAATTGCAGTATTAACATATGCAATAGGATTATGGTAGAGCTTTGACATCCATCATATACATGTGGTGTTCAAAAACATCATTCCATCACAATAGAGCTCGTGAAACTCTCCATCACAATAGAGCTCATGAAACTTAGAGACATGGTCTTGATAAAAACCTTTTTTTTAATTGCTTTCTTGTGCTAAATATAATCAAAACCATTGACACATAGCCAATTTTGCAACTAAATTTTGCACCACATCGTTTAACACAATCATTAACAATTACATACTAGTATTCATACTCACAAAGTAGCTCTCTCCGAAGGAGATATCATTTATGGTTTGCACAGTAATGTAGCCATGGGCACTCAAATATCCTTATGACTTTTGAGCCCAAGGTGGTAGCTTAGGGATGTATACAAATATAACATTTGTTCAAGATTCTTTATAATACATTGAGCTATTTATATATCCAGCAATGTTTCCATACAATACATCTCCCACAATACATTTCACATCTGTCAATGGCTTAAGGAATGGATCTTCAAACATTCCATAAGTCTTCATCCTTGGGAAAAACTTGAGGAGAGATCTCCAAGTATCATAATCATACTTTAGACCATTATATACCATCAAATCTTGTTTCTTCTTGATGCTCGTATGTACAAAAAGACCATATCCTGCCCCAGGTATTGTTGATTTCTTTACTTCATAATGGATGCCATTCATTTCAAACACGTGCTCAATGGGTATGGGCAATTCATGTTTCCATAAACCATTGCATGCAGGATCAAAATTTGTAATAAGGTCTTTTCAGGACAATTTGCAACACCTATCCTATATTTAAAATCAAAGAATCATTCTTTTAGTGGAGGAATACAAACTCACAAAGCACAGAGCATTTTTTGCACAAGGTACTAACTCAATGTTTATTAATTCTTTCACAAAACAAATTGAAACATAATGTTTTGCAAATCGAATCTAACCAGATAGTGTCCAAATATAAATCAAAATGTAGGGACAAATGTTTTAGCTGAGCATTTGTGTCTACAACTCTAATTAACAAGATCACTCACATTGACTAAGGGTTGTCTATGCAATAAAATCGAATCAAGTTGGCTAAGAATCCCTCGTAGCATCGGCAGTGATTCCCCTTTCCTTGCATCCAAGAATCATAGCAAAGAGTTTTGCCTCACTATCTTTCAATGGCCCCATTTTGGCAATTTTTCCTAGCATGCATTCTTCCTCTTCATTCAATGTGACATGTTGAGCATGCACCATACTTCTTGTAGTAGGACAAGTCCCTCTCACTCTAGTTTTGGTTATAGGTGAAGCAATACCTTTCTCTCTGTCTTTTTTTGAACTATGACTAGGCATATGAGATTCGACATTCATCCTTTCGAGCACTTCTTTGTTTTTCTCTTTGAATTCAAGGATCACTGGTTGAAAATAATAGAACACATCATGCCCTTTGACAATCGGAGCTTGACCAAATCTATTAGAAGAGATGGCACTGCACACATCTATTGCATCATATAGCATTTATAGGTATGGCAATAACTCGTGAAGTGAAATAGAATCACCACAATCGATATCAAATTTTGTAGGGAAAATGCAATTTTTTGCTGGATTAACACAACACGTGTAAGGCAAAACGTCAATGAACACTATTCTTGCTGGTTTGCATTCCTCTTTAAAACAGCACCACACTCTCATGAATGGTTCCTATCTGGTCGAATGATTCTACTTTTTGTATACTTGTGGCATGCCATCGCACCCCAAACCATGAAGAAATGTAACTTTCTATTAACATGATGCTCAAAAGTGTTCAGCATGTGTTGCACCATGCCCTTTTCTCCTCCAATGGACCAAATGCCAACATGGTAGTGATTGAGCAACCATTGTAGAAACTCTAAGCACCCAGAATGGAGAACAAGCCAATGCTTCCCATTGTACAAGCTCATATGTTTGTTTGAATTTGAAAAACAACGCTCGAGCAATAACCCTTTCAAATCTATTATCACTGCTAGTTTTATTTTTGTTATCACCTCTTTTGACATTATTTCTGAGGGTGACATTATGTCTTCTCCTTTACCCTCTAAGATTTCTTCCTGCACCTTGGCTTCATAAAATGACATTGCATCTTCTCCTTTACCTTCTAAGCTTGCATCCACATTTGTCAATGGAACATTAACTCCAGACATTGCATCCTCAACATTTTCAATCAACCATGTTGACTTGCAACTTGCATGCTGATGTTCAATTAGGCACATAACGAATCATTGGATCAGGGGTCACATGTACAGGAAATGCTTCTAGCATTGTGAAATTGAAATGGCCAAGATCTGTTGATAAACAAGGAAATGAAATTCATAAGTAGAAACAAACTGAAGATTGAGATGGAAAACCAAATTGTCAAACTTTAGGTTGTGTGCTCTCAATGCAATTTGTTTGTGTGAAAGCATTCATGTTTTTCTTTTTCAAAACAAAATTGGATTACTAAAAAAAAGAAAGCATTCATGTTCATATGCTTAGTATACCCCCTAAAGTTGTTAAATATATACCCTTTCAAGTTATGTTAATCCCCAAAACTACATATCCGTACAATGCCAAAAACCTTTGCATAATAGATAGAGTGGAGTCCAACATTATCCTAGCATTGCCCAAGTGTTCCCACTAAGAAAAGATTTGGCCAAGCAGCCAAAACATATTTGAGCATTTATATGAAGTGAATAAGGATAGAAACAAAAATTTACACTAATTCATTCATCACGATCAAGACTCAAGACACTTTTTAACATTTATGAACTCATAAATAAATTTGGATGTATATCACACTCCATACAATTACAACATGCAAACACATCTTTTCATGAAATATAGAAAATTAAACATATTCAAGAATACATATGAATGTTTGAATTATGGCAATGAGATAGAAGAAATTTCCAAGTAATATTAAAAGATCTTTGGAATGAAATTAATACATCATATGGAGAATATAGCAAGATAACATATGGAAAACATGAACACCATATAAAAGGACAATTTCAAGGACCTGTTGGTTCCTCTTCTGTTTCCCAAAACTTTGAGGCATGTTTTTGTAAATGCTCATGCTACTTTTCATTGAAGGGTTGAAGCTCTTTTTGTCTTAGTATGGTATCAATTTCTTTATCCCCTCCACCTTCTATTGTATCATCTTCTTTTGTACCCCCTCTATTGCCAATATTGGTTCTTGCAAGCGAGCCCATTGTCGAATTTCATGATAACTGTAAGCATACGTGCAACAGATACTTTCCACCTTTGCCAGCTCCTCATAAGTATCCACAACTAAAACAACACGCCTCTTATAAGAAAGAGACTCTATTGCAGCAAGCCCCTCAAAGAACAAGTCCAATACATACTCATCTTCTCGATAGAAACCCATGATCATGTCTTTCATGATACTTGAACGTTTTCTTTTCAAGGACAATTCAATGTCAAATTCATCATCATCATCCTCGTCATCATCATCCTCATCACCTGATTCTTCTGCACCACTTGATTTTTCATATTTTTCATCTGCAACATATATTTATGGCTTACATTGTGCATTGGTATAGCGCTCAATATCATTGAAATGCTTTTCCTTGCTTACCAATACACAGGCAATTAAGCCATCCATAGATCCAGTGACAAATATATCTGCAGTTTCAAAATTAAGGCAACCGAAGTGTATTTTATATTGTCCACATGTCTTATTTAATGCATTCTTTAAACATGATACATGATCCATGGTCAAGAACACCACAAGAAGGAATTGCACTAGGGGAGAAGCGATTGTCATCAAGCTTTTCAACAAACACTCAAAGTGATCCTCATTCTAATTTCTACTTCTGCTTGGTCCATACATTACATCTATAAAAGCAATCCCTATTGCCATTGGCTCTTGGTACACATTATGCATAAATTTCATTCCCTTCATGTTTGAACCGATTGTGTAGAACCTCCAAGGCCAGGTGGAATTTAGTTTATGACTTGCACATTCACCTTGTCCTATAATCCACCTCAGATACCCCTTTGTTGCATCAAGAAATGGTGGAGTTTCCTTGCCCTATTGAAGCTTCACTTTTGACCATGAGTCAGCAAAGCAACCACAAATCCGATGATACAATTCTAGACTAATTTTAAAATGTGATCTGCACTCATCCCAATTTTTCAACATTAAAGAAGGCCGTTCTGCCCATATAAACATATATAGTTCTTCTTGTAGTGTAGCATCTCTCTTGATCTGCATAGCTCGTCCTTCAATATCAAGAATCATGGCATCAGTCTTTGTTTTAGCTATGACTACTCTACCTTCCTTAATGTCATTTTGAATTTGACCAATTTGATCATCACTCTCCACGCAAGCATCTAGGGTTGCCTACGACATTTTCCATCTTGTGAATATTTGCCTACAATGTAATCCTCAAGGATGGAGATCCAACCATCATAAATGGCATCGCTTGTGATTATCATATGTACACCCTTCGTGGCAAAGCTATTGCCCAATGTTACCTTGCCAGTGTCAATGAAAGCCTACAAAATATATGAATCCATTAGAATGCAATAATTAAGAAAACCGACTTGTAAAAAATGATTCATAATTAAAATCTATACTTACATGCCAATTCTTATGATCTGGATGTCCTTTTGCAAGCCCTTGTTGTGCTTTCTTTCACATTTGTGTCTTTCCTGTAAAAAATCCAAGCAATATACAAACTATCATCTTTATAATCTTTAATGTTAGAAAAAACACATTATCGAGATAAACATATCTGAAATAGAATCGAGAATTGACACTGGACATAGTGGTTGATTTGAGAAAGTGCTAGGGTCTAGGGAGATTTGTCTGTGCAACCTAATCTTATGGGCTTCTTTTCAAGGAGCTGGCAGATAGAAGAGGAGCCGAAGGGGAGAAGCACAAGAGTTCTGTTGATGTCGCTTGGGGTGGAAAGAGTAGGATATAGCAGGCATTTTGTTGACAGAGAGGAGTAGGATACAACAGGCATTCTGCTGATGGAGAGGTGCACCCTAAGACGTGGAGGAGAGTTCTGCTGATGGAGAGGAGCATCGCGAAAAGAGTAGGATACAGAAGGTGTTCTATTAGCGAAGAGGAGCACCGCAAGACTTGGAGGAGTGTTTTGCTGAGGGAGAGGAGTGTCGCGGGAGTAGGGTAGGATACAATATGCATTCGAGGACAGTTCTACTGATGGAGAGGAGCACCGCTAAAGAGCAGCTCATAGAAGGCATTTTGCTAGCATGGAGAAGAGTTCTGCTGATGGAGAGGAGTGCCACGAAAGAGCAAGTCATAGAAGGCATTCTACTAGTAGGGAGGAGCGCTATAGGACATGGAGGGGTGTTGCGGAGAGAGTAGGATATAGGGAGGAGCATTTTGTTGGGGGAGAGGAGCATTGCAAGAGGGAAAGGGATGGGGTGGAAGGAAAGAAGGATGCGGAAAGAAGGGAAGGGAAAGGGTTGGGGGGGAAGGAGCAATCCCCCCAAAAGCATGTAGAGCAAAAAAAAAAAAAAAGAGACCTCTTTCTAATCCAACTATTGAGTGTGGAACCTATGGAGTGTTTGATTGGTAATGGAAGTTTAAAACCTACATAGTTAAGTGCACATTGCTAGGACAAATATGGGATGGGGAGCCTCTTGAGACCTCTCATTTTGAAATAGTTCTGAACTTTTTTGCTTGCAATTAGCTAACCAAGGGTGGAGGAGTGTTTTCCAAGATCTACCCCATCTAATACATTGTTCTAAGGCTCTCAAACCACCCTAGTTACACATTTGAGAACTAGGAAGGGAGAGAATAAGGTGAGCCTAGCACTCGATCCCCCATGAAGACAAATTCAATTCCTTCTCATAGTTTTACTTTTTATGCTTGGTTTAAAAGATTTCTTTAGCTTTACCTTTAAATTTTTGGTTTTTTAATAGTTTTAGATTCCCAGGTCTACTTTAAAGTTATAGTATGATTTTAAAGTGTAATAGTGTGAATCATGAAAAGCATGTATGATTTTTTTGAAATTTGAATTTTAAAATTTGAATTTTGAATTTTGAACTTTAAAATTTGGATTTTTAATTTTTAAATTTAACGTTTGGAGATTTGGCCATATGGCCAAATTTTCCTAGTGATTTGAAAGAAGCTAGCAACATTTGGTAGCACGGAAAAATCTTCCCAAACCCTGGTGCTTTGAAAGATTTGGCCACACAGCCAAATCTCCCAGAACCTAGTGATTTGAAAGAAGCACGCAAGATTTGGTTGCACAGCCAAAGCTCCCCATACCCTAGTGCTTTGAAAGAAGCCTACAATATTTGGCCACATGACCAAATCCCCCAAGTTTGAAAGAACGCCACAACCAAATCTTCTCAGTGCTTTGAAAGAAATGACCAAGGTCTTGAAGGATTTGGTGTGCATCCAAAATTTGCTAGCTTCTTTGAAAGCACCAAGGTCTGAGTAGATTTGTTCGTGTGGCCAAATCTTATTGCTTCTTTCAAAGCACTAGTGTCTTAGGAGATTTGGCCATGTGGACAATGTGAAGATAATGGGAGAGAGGGAAGGAGTCTCACTTGAGTCTTTCTCACCAGCACAATGGGGGAATACACACAAAGGTGGAGGCTGAAAATAGTTTTCCTCTTCTTAGTTGTGTAAGCCAAAAGAACTCTAGTACAAGGAAATAGGAGAACCCTATATGTGGGTCTCAAACCAAACTCAACTAACTAAGGTGGCATACTAACTAAGCCACGAACTAGTGTAGATAAGGATAGCTATCATCCAGCTATTATTCATGGGCGGTGTACCAACCGCATCTGTAGCTAACAAGTCGGTGACATAAATGCACAACGGTCACCCTGGCATATCGCGAGTGGAGCTCGATATCTCAACACTCCCCCTTGAGCTCAATCCCAATTCCTACACCCCAAGCAGGTCTCTGAACTTGCGCAACTTCTTTGCGCCCAATGCCTTCGTGAATATGTCAGCTACCTGATCCTCTGTGCTGACATAAACTAGATCAATAAGACCTTGTAAAACCTTCTCCCGCACATAGTGATAATGCACCTCAATGTGCTTTGTTCTAGCATGATAGACTGGGTTATTTGCCAAGTGTATACTGCTCATGTTGTCACAATAAATGACAACTAGCCCATCTGTAGACTGATGCATATCATAGAGTAGCTTATGCAACCAAGCTACCTCACATGGAGCCATTGCTGCACCCCTGTACTCAGCCTTTGTGCTTGACAAGGCAACTGTAGGCTGTTTCTTACTGCTCCAAGTGACTGCAGCACTCCCAAAAGAGAACACATATCTACTGGTAGATCGTCTATCAGAAATACTACCAGCCCAATCAGCATCAGTGTATCCATGCAACTGTATCTGAACCCCAGCCTCATAAAATAGTCCATACTGCAATGTGGACTTCACATACCTAAGTATGCGTCTAGCCGCATCCAAATGGGGTTTCCTTGGAGCCTGCATAAACTGACTTACCAACCCAACAACATAGCTCAAATCTGGCCTAGTAATAGTCATGTAAATCAAACTTCCTACTATGCGTCTGTACATAGTAGGGTCTTCCAGAAGCTCACCTACATCTGCGCTCAGCTTCACATTCTGCTCCAAAGGAACTGAAATAGGCTTACAGCCTGTCATCCCATATTTGGACAGCATGTCCAGTCCATACTGTCTCTGTAAGAGCTGTATCCCACTTGGGGATCTAATCACCTCAATGCCCAAGAAATAACGCAGCTCTCCCAAATCCTTCATCTCAAACTTCTACTTCAATAGCATTTTCACATGAAGGATGTCTTCATCACTATCACCTGTGATGATCAAATCATCAACATAAATGACAAGCAGCATAATACCTTTCTCTGTTTTTCTCACATAGAGTGAGAAATCTGCCTTGGAAATCTGAAAGCCAATAGTAACAAGATACTGTTCTATCTTGTCAGACCATGCTCTAGGTGCTTGCTTCAAGCCATACAAGGCTTTCTTCAACCTGCAAACAAACTCAGGATGAACAGCATGCACATAACCTGGTGGCTGCTCCATATAGACCTCTTCTTGCAAATCACCATGCAAGAAGGCATTCTTTACATCCATCTGATGTAAAGACCATCCCTTTGATGCAGCCATAGCAATGAATGCTCTTACAGTCGCCATCCTTGCAACTGGACTGAATGTTTCTTCATAATCAATGCCATATGTCTGTGCATACCCCTTGACAACTAATCTTGCCTTGTATCTGTTCACAGAACCATCTGCATTGTGCTTCACCTTATAAACCCATTTACAGCCAATTGCATTCTTGTCTTTAGGCAAAGGCACCAATTCCCATGTTGCATTTGCATCCAAGGCATCCATTTCTTCATCCATGGCTTTCTCCCATTTTTCTTTTCCCATGGCTTGCTCAAAAGAAATGGGTTTTGGTTCCTGTATCACTTTGACCATATAGGCATAGTGAATGGCTATAAATCCATCATATTTCAGCCTATCCATAGGATACCTAGCTCTGGTAGACCTGTGCAAAATAGGCTCACTTCCAGGTGCTCTCAAAACATCCCTGGTCTTCCTTACTGCAGATGTAACAATAGAAGGAATACCCAACTCATCATCAATGCTCTGTTCTGAGACACTATTCACCATTTACATAAGAGTGACCTGCATTCACATCAAACATGGGCTAATCTACCTTCTCTTTTCCTTTTCGTGATACTTGCATACCACTATCTGCATTGCTTTGAGGAGAGTCTCCTGATCTCAATCTACTTGTCCATGCGAGGTATGTGAACCACTGCTAGAGGACAATGCAGGTCCACTGATATTTTGTGATTGCTGCTGTGAATTCTATGCAGCATTACCATTTTGTGCATCTACATCAATCATCACATTTATTGGTTTATACCAGCTGCTCATCTCATCAAAAACAACATCTCTGCTCACTGTAAACTTACGGGTAGAAGGGTTATAGCATCTATACCCTTGCAGAGAATAACCAATAAAGACGCACTTCTCAGCTTTTGGATCCAACTCGGACCTCAATTCATCTGGCACATGAACATAGGCAATGCAACCAAAATATTTCAAATGGGAAATATCTGGTTTCCTACCAGTATACATCTCCTCTAGTGTCATGCCATGTATTACTGCAGTGGGAGTCCTGTTCATTATGTAAACTACTGTAGCAATTGCTTCAGCCCAATAAAAATCTGGTAGGTCTTTTTCATTGAGCATGGCACGAGATACCTCTCCAATATGCCTATTTTTCCTTTCTGCAAGTCCATTTTACTGTGGAGTATGACTGCATGAATATTGTTGCTTTAAGCCATGCTCCTGCAGGAACCTTGCAAATTCATTTGAGAGGTACTCTCCCCCTCCATCTGACCTTAGGCATTTTATTTGCAAGCTTGTTTCTTTTTCAACCATAGCTTTAAAAAATTTGAAGTGCCCAAACACTTCACTTTTCTTTTTCATAAAATACACCCAAACTTTTCTGCTGTAGTCATCAATAAAGGTGACAAAGTAATGACAGCTCCAATAGATGCAGCTTTAGTAGTCCACACATCAGAGTGGATTAATTCCAATGGCCTCTTACTCTCTTGAACATGCTTAGGAAATGGTTTCCTTGCCTGTTTTCCAAATTGACAAGCTTCACACACCTTATGCATTTCTGCAACCTTGAATTTAGGCAATCCTGCAACAATATTTTGGGCCTGCATTGATTTAACTTGTTGTACATTAACATGACCAATGCGTTTATGCCAGATATCAATATCTGCAACTACACCGGTCCCATGTGCAAACATTGCTGCACTCAATTCAGGCATGTCCGCATCCAGCATAAACATCCTGCCCTTCTTCTTTCCTTTTGCTATCAAGCGACCATTATTTTTCATATCCTCAACAAAGCATCCATGAGGATTGAATCTGACCTACAAGCCTTGCTCAACCATTTGACCAACAGAAACCAGGTTCTTGGAGATGTTCGGGACATGAAATACATCAGACAAGTATTTCTTTTTCCCATCCTACATAGACAAAGGAATTTCGCCAATTTGCACAATAGGATGTGCAGTATCATCACCAGTCTCCACAAATCCTAGTTTTTCCATTTTCCTTGCATCCTGCATCCATTCAGCATGACCTGTCATGTGGTTTGACGCACCTGAGTCAACATAGCACACATCATTGCTTTCTTCTGCACTTGTCACAAAATTTGTCATATGCTATACCATAAACAAATGCTCATTTCATCATCACCCTGTCTACTAGAAGATGCATAATTGCCTTGCTGCGATTTTCCATTCATAATGTCATTCTGCTTTTTGTAGCAGTCTTTAGCCATATGCCCCATTTTACCATAGTAGTAGCATTCAACATTGCTGTTTGCATTTTGGCCTCTTTGCCATCCACCACGACCTCTTTGGTTCCCCCTGCCTGTAGAGTTACCACGTCCTCCTGCATAGGACTGGTTTTCTTGAGTTTGTTGCATATTCTGATTTCTACCACGGCCTCCAGATCAGCCTCCTCTACCTCTGCCTCTACCCCTTCCAGCATTTGAGTAGAAGACAGCTTCTTTTGAAGTTCCTCCTGAAGAAGATGCACCACCATTTCTCTGCTCTTCAGAAATTAGAAGAGCAATCAACTCCTCAAAATCAGGAAATTTTTCACGGACGGCAATGGATGTCCGGAACTGTGCATAATCCTTTCCTAGACCATTCAAGGTCACAGAAACTAAATCGTCATCATCCACTGGTGACCCAATGGAAGCAAGTGCATCCGCAATTTTCTTCACCTTCATGTGGTAGTCATTGATGCTCATATTTTCTCTTTGCACATTGTGTAGCTCCTGCTTGAGCTGCATTTTCCTGGCCTGTGTATTTGTGTGTGTATTTGTGCTGTACATTTTAGCCAAAGTATCCCATGCCACCTTTGGCGTACTTGCATCCTGAATATGCACAATCATTGAATCTGAAATACTGATAGACAGCCAGTACATAACTTTTCTGTCTCTCTCATGCCATCCTTTAAATGCCTGCATTTCCTGTTGATTGGGAACATTAGGAAGAACTGGTTCTTCTTCATTTCCTGTAATGAACTCCCAGTAGCCTTTTCCCATAAGGAAATTCGTCATTCTAAACTTCCATGCTTGGAAGTTGTTCTTGGTAAGCTTATCAGTGACAATCTGTGAAAGAGAATTAGATGCCATTACAAAACACTACAAAATATTCTGTCACTGCAAAAAAACACAGCTTCTGCCTCACAAGGGCAAATCTGCAAACCTGACGAAAGTGGTTTTTGACCACACAGTCACTTCCTAGTGACGATTTTGCATCAACAGGCAATAAGGATGATTCTGCAACTCCCAATATCTCTGCGCACAGGCATACGATGCAATTTCTGTGGCAACTTTTCACCGACCTATAGAACAGTGGTCGCACAGCAAAAACAGGGCCTTTTTCTGAGTGCCTGCGGAGAACTTCCGCCTCCAAAATGGGCCTCGAAATGACCTCAAATCAGAAAAATAAAGTCACCAAGGGCTTCGCTCTATCCCTCAGCATATAATGCCCTCTCGCCACACCACAAAGGGCGTCTCAATCTAAGACAGTGCACTCTTGCACTTTCGGCTGTGCTACCTACAAAGATTTGCTCCCAAACTCAAAAAAGGAAAGCAACACTGGTCCTCTTACCAGGACACTACGAACTTGGTTTGCTTTCTTGAGCTCCTTACCACAAACAAGGCTCTGATACCATGTGAAGATAATGGGAGAGAGGGAAGGAGTCTCACTTGAGGCTTTCTCACAAGCGCAATGGGGGAATACACACAAAGGTGGAGGCTGAAAACAGTTTTCCTCTTGTTAGTTGTGTAAGCCAAAAGAACTCTAGTACAAAGAAATAGAAGAACCCTATATGTGGGTCTCAAACCAAACTCAACTAACTAAGGTGGCATACTAACTGAGCCACAAACTAGTGTAGATAAGGATAGCTATCATCCAGCTATTATTCGTGGGCGGTGTACCAACTGCATCTGTAGCTAACAAGTCGGTGACATAAATGCACAACGGTCACCCTGGCATATCGTGAGTGGAGCTCGATATTCAACAGAAAAATCTTGTTGGCTCCTTTCAAAGCACCACGGTCTGGGGAGATTTGACTATGTGGCCAAATCTTGTGGGCTTCTTTCAAAGCACTAGGGTATGTGGAGATTTGGCTTCTTTTAAAGCATCAAGGTCTAAGTAGATTTGGTTGTGTGGATAAATCTTAATGGCTTCTTGAAAGCACCAGCATCTCGAGAGATTTGCTTGTGTGGACAAATCTTGCTATCTCCCTTTCAAAGCACCATGGTCAGTGAAGATTTGGCCATGTAGCCAGATTTTGCTAGCTAAAAATCAAAGCACCAAAGTTTAGGAAGATTTGGTCGTGCAATGAAATCTTGTAAAGAATTTTCATCCTAAGTCACACCATCAGATATCAATATTGAACTATAGCAAATGCTATGTATGCAGGTGCCACATTGAAAGTGGGGGTTAAAGTCAACTTGCTTGTTAGTGGAAAGATTGTTGCCGTTGGGACAATATTCTCTACATCACATGATGACATGTGCCAAGGTGTGCCCTTGGGACAAAAAAATGTATCGATGGCCATTGATATTTGTATGGATGAAAGTGCACTTCTTCCATTTCCTACAATGGATGCATTCTTAGTCTATGAGGCTTTGGGTAGTGTTGTTCATTTTTGGAAAGCACTATTAATGAAAAGATTTGGCTGCATGGCCAAATCTCCCCAGACCTGGCGCTTTGAAAAGATTTGGCTGCATGGCCAAATCTTCCTAAACCTGTGCTTTGAAAAGAATTGGCCGCATGGCCAAATCTTCATAGAGCCTTATGATTAGAAAGAAGCTAGCAAGATTTGACCACACACAAATCTCACCAAACCCTGGTGCTTTGAAAAGATTTGGCTGCAAGGCCAAATCTCCATAGACCATCGTGATTAGAAAGAAGCTAGCAAGATTTGGCCGCACGGCCAAATCTCTCTCCCTAAACCTAGTGCTTTGAAAAGATTTGGCTGCATGGCCAAATCTCCCTAAACCTGGTGCTTTGAAAAGAATTGGCCGCACGGCCAAATCTCCCTAAACCTGGTGCTTTGAAAAGAACTGGCTGCACGGCCAAATCTCCATGGATCCTTGTGATTGGAAAGAAGCTAGCAAGATTTGACCGCACACAAATCTCCCCAAACCCTGGTGCTTTGAAAAGATTTGGCCGCACGACCAAATCTCCATAGACCCTCCTGATTAGAAACAAGCTAGCAAGATTTGGTCGCATAGCCAAATCTCCCTAAACCCAAGTGATTTAAAAGAAGCTAGAAAGATTTGACTGATTTGAAAGAAGCTAGCAAGATTTGGTTGCATAGCCAAATCTCTCCAGACCCTAGTGCTTTGAAAGAAGCCCACAAGATCTGGACACAAGGCCAAATCTCCCCAAACTTTGGTGCTTTGAAAGAAGCCCATATGATTTGGCCACACATCCAAACCTCCCCTTCCAGTGCTTTAAAAGAAGCCCATAAGATTTGGCCGCATGGCCAAATCTCCCTAGTGCGGCCAAATCTCCCTAGAATCTAGTGCTTTCCAAATCTACTACTGTGTCTAGTGTCAATTCTAGATTCTATTTCAGATATGTTTATCGAAATGTCAATGGAGCTATTGTACCAATGAATGATAGAACATCAGATACCATTGATGTTGAACCTCTATGTGAATATGATGAATTTTCCATTCGAGAATCATGGAATGACAAGAAAGTTTTTATATGGGATGAGCAGAAAACCAAGAGCATTGCTGAGGGTGTTGTTTTGTATGTCTGCCGATTTGAACCTATAAATTTTGAGATGCTTGGTGAAGGTAATCTGGGTGTGGGAAGTATCATAGTGGTGAAGGTAACCTTTTTAGATGGAACTTTATTAAGAATCGATGACACCATGAATTTTCCAAGTGGTTCTAGGCAAAAGCACATGGAAGATGAGGACCCAAATGAAAAATCCACACAAAAGAGGCGTTACTGCATGATAAAGAGGAAAGCTAAAAAACATGGCATGCCATTAGCATCATCTAGACTCACAAGGGATGCAGTCACAAAAGTATCTATGATTGATTGTTGTAAACAAAATTGTTGTCAACTCTGACTGAAAACACCAAATAGAGGGCTTGCTGCTCCATTTTTTCATACCTTGTTTCCACCTCTGTAAGCTGTCAGCTGGCATAATAGATGGGTTGCATTCTACCTGCCTCCCCTTTTTGTAGCAATACAGCACCATTTGAATGCAAAGATACACTTGGATTTACATAAAAGTCTTGAGACCAATCAGGGGGCTTCAATATTGGGCCTTACTCATGGCCTCTGTAAGTTGCTGAAAAGACTCTTGTTGCTCCAAAACCCATTGGAAAGAAACTCCTTTTCTTGTCAACAAGTTCATGGGATGCACTATCTTTGTGAAATCATCAGAAAAGCATTGATAATACTTGCTCTTTCCTAGAATTCTACGAACACTAGTGACAGTCTCAGGATTGGCAATGCCATGATTGCTTGAACCTTGTCAGGATCCATTTGCAAGCCTTCTTCAAACATAATATGCCCCAACAAGACTACTTTTTTTTGAGCCAAATGACACTTGCTAGGATTTAGACACCCTTTTGCTTCATCAATCCTAGCTAAGGCCATCTTTAACTTCTCCATGTGATCTATGCGTCGAGAATAAATGCAAAAATCATCCAAAAGCACCCTTATGAACTTTCCCAAGTAAGGCTCGAGCACTTGACTCATGAACCTTTGAAATGTAGGTGGTGCATTGGTCAACCCAAAAGGCATCATTCTGTAAGCAAAAACTCCCCAAGGTGTGACAAATGATGTTTTCTTTTGATCTTCCTCCTGAATGCGAATTCAAAAGTACCTAGAATACCCATCACATACAGAATACATCTCATGCCTTGCTACTTGGTCTAGTATTTCATCTTGGAATGGAAAAGGAAAATGATCCCTCTTAGTGCATGCATTCAAAGGATGAAAGTCCGCACAAACCCACCACTTATTTCCTTTCTTTGGTGTGACAACTATAGGAGATATCCATTCTGAATCATCAACAGGAAAGATGAATCCTGCCTCAAGGATCTGTTGCTTCCTCTTCTGTTTCCCAAAACTTTGAAGCGTGTTTTTGTAAATGCTCATGCTGCTCTTCATTGAAGGGTTGAAGCTCTTTTTGTCCTAGTATGGTATCAATTTCTTTATCCCCTCCACCTTCAATTGTATCATCTTCTTTTGGTACCCCCTCTATTGCAAATATTGGTTCTTGCAAGCCAGCCCATTGTCGAATTTCATGATTACTGTAAGCATACGTGCAACATATACTTTCAACCTTTGCCAACTCCTCATAAGTCTTAACAACTGAAACAACATGCCTCTTACAAGAAAGAGACTCTATTGCAGCAAGCCCCTCAAAGAACAAGTCCAATACATACTCATCTTCTCGACAGAAACCCATGATCATGCCTTTCATGATACTTGAACGTTTTCTTTTCAAGGACAATTCAATGTCAAATTCATCATCATCATCCTCGTCATCATCATCCTCATCACCTGATTCTTCTGCACCACTTGATTTTTCATATTTTTCATCTGCAACATATATTGATGGCTTACATTGTGCATTGGTATAGCGCTCAATATCGTGAAATGCTTTTCCTTGCTTACCAGTACATAGGCAATTAATCCATCCATAGATCCAATGACAAATATATCTGTAGTTTCAAAATTAAGGCAACTGAAGTGTATTTTATATTGTCTGCATGCCTTATTTAATGCATTCTTCAAACATGATACATGATCCATGGTCAAGAACACCACAAGAAGGAATTGCACTGGGGGAGAAGTGATTGTCATCAAGCTTTTCAACAAACACTCAAAGCGATCCTCATTCCAATTTCTACTTCTACTTGGTCCATACATTACATCCGAAAAGGCAACACCTATTGCCATTGGCTCTTGGTACACATTATGTATGAATTCCATTCCCTCCATGTTTGAACCAACTGTGTAGAACCTCCAAGGCCGGGTGGAATTCAGTCCATGACTTGCACCTTCAGTTTGTCCCATAATCCACCTCAGATACCCCTTTGCAGCATCACACAATGGTGGAGTTTCCTTGCCCTGTTGAAGCTTCACTTTTAACCATGAGTCAGAGCAACCACGAATCCGATGATACAATTCTGGAGTAATTTTAAAATGTAATCTGCACTCATCCCAATTTTTTAACATTAAAGAAGGCCGTTCTGCCAATATAAACATATAAAGTTCTTCTTGTAGTGCAGCATCTCTCTTGATCTTCATAGCTCGTCCTTCAATATCAAGAGTCATGGCATCATTCTTTGTTTTAGCTATGACTACTCTACCTTCCTTAATGTCATTTTGAATTTGACCAATTTGATCATCACTCAATCCACGCAAGCATCTAAACATTGAGAATATGGGTTGCCTATGGCATTTTCCATCTTGTGAATATTTGCTTGCAATGTAATCCTCAAGGATGGAGATCCAACCATCATAAATGGCATCGCTTGTGATTATCATATGTACATCCTTCGTGGCAAAGCTATTGCCCAATGTTACCTTGCCAGTGTCAATGAAAGCCTGCAAAATATATGAATCCATTAGAATGCAATAATTAAGAAAACCGACTTGTAAAAAATGATTCATAATTAAAATCTATACTTACATGCCAATTCTCATGATCTGGATGTTCTTTTGCAAGCCCTTGTTGTGCTTTCTTGGGTTTGTTAAAGAGAATCCATTGTCCCCTCACCTGCTTAAGTATATCAATGTATGGAGATTGTCTCAAGATATTTTGAGACTCCAGGTTTGCCATCTTTGATATCTCCACACAAAAGCGTGCGGAACAATTCACTACAATCCTCACCTGGCGGGTGCGGTAGTAGTTCTTTCTTTGGGCCGTGCTGTTATCATCATTAGATGTGAATATTTTAGCAGCATATATTGAATGTTGTCTAGATAGTATCCAGTAGTGGCACTTGGTTAAATCCTTTTTATCTACCCTTTCCAGGGGCTGCTTTGTTTCAGGATTGAAAGGCATTAAATCCGCTACAGCAGTAGGAGGCCTAAAGTTATAACCGAAGTCTGCAGCAAGCTTCTCCACATGCTCTTTGTTCAACCCTCTATATACATAGCTTGGAGGAGCTTTTTGACATCTTGTAACTGGAATTGAAAATGTTGCATGCAATCCAAATGGGTAGTATTTTTCATATTCCACCAAGCTTGATGGTTTCTTTTGCCCTTTTTTTCCTATGACCTTTCCACTTGGCTCCAATTCACTACCACTACTTCTTTCCACAACTGCTAGCATACCCTCTGGAGGTGTTCCTTCTTGTGGTACATCAACTATAGTTAGCTTTCCTTTCTTTGCCCCTTCTCCGCTACCACCTGGTGCTTGAACCATAGTTGATTTTCCTTTCTTTGTTCCTTCCCCACTATCTTCCCCACTCTTATGCTTCTTTAATGTTGCTGAAACTTTGTAATATGATTCAATGATTGTTGTCACTGTGTCAATTTCATTTCCATCAATTGATTCAACACTTATCCAGCCTCTTGAGTGCATGTTATCATCTACATCAGACTTCATATGAGATGCTTCATAATCGCTGGGATTCAAGAGAAACTTCTTATTTTGATTTATAATGATCAACAATCCAATATCTCCCTCTTTTTCAACCACATCTTAGTGATTTGATGTACCAATCCAACACAAGTGTATGCACTTTTATTAGGTAACAAAACAAATAAGTGAACTCGTGTCAACTGTGCTCCCTCAATACTATGTATGTCAAAGTACCAAGGTATGCTTTTTTCTACAAATCCACTTACAACTTTCTCAACCTTCTTCACATTTGTGTCTTTCCTCTAAAAAACCCAAGCAATATACAAACTATCATCTTTATAATCTTTAATGTTAGACAAAGCACATTATCGATAAACATATCTGAAATAGAATCTAGAATTGACACTAGACATAGTAGTAGATTTGAGAAAGCACTAGATTCTAGGGAGATTTGGCCACACTAGGGAGATTTGGCCGTGCGGCCAAAACTTATGGGCTTCTTTTAAAGAACTAGAAGGGGAGGTTTGGATGTGTGGCCAAATCATATGGGCTTCTTTCAAAGCACCAAAGTTTGGGGAGATTTGGCCTTGTGTCCAGATCTTATGGGCTTCTTTCAAAGCACTAGGGTCTAGAGAGATTTGGCTGTGCAACCAAATCTTGCTAGCTTCTTTCAAATCAGTCAAATCTTTCTAGCTTCTTTTAAATCACTTGGGTTTAGGGAGATTTGGTCGTGCGGCCAAATCTTGCTAGCTTCTTTCTAATCACGAGGGTCTATGGAGATTTGGCCGTGCAGCCAAATCTTTTCAAAGCACCAGGGTTTGGGGAGATTTGTGTGTGGTCAAATCTTGCTAGCTTCTTTCTAATCACAAGGGTCTATGGAGATTTGGCCGTACAGCCAATTATTTTCAAAGCACCAGGTTTAGGGAGATTTGGCCGTGTGGCCAAATCTTGCTAGCTTCTTTCTAATGACGAGGGTCTATGGAGATTTGGCCGTGCAGCCAAATCTTTTCAAAGCACTAGGGTTTGGGGAGATTTGTGTGCGGTCAAATCTTGCTAGCTTCTTTCTAATCATAAGGGTCTATGGAGATTTGGCCATGCGGCCAATTCTTTTTAAAGCACAGGTTTAGGGAGATTTGGCTGTGCAGCCAAATCTTTTCAAAGCACCAGGTTTGGGGAGATTTGGCTGTGTAGCCAAATCTTTTTAAAGCACCAGGTTTGGGGAGATTTGGCCTTGCAGCCAAATCTTTTCAAAGCACTAAGGTTTGGGGAGATTTGGCTATGATGCGAAATCTTTCTAGCTTTTTATAAGTCATGAGGGTTTAGGGAGATTTGACTATGCGGCTAAATCTTGCTACTTCTTTCTCATCACAAGGGTCTAAGGAGATTTGGCCGTGCGGCCAAATCTTTTCAAAGCATCAGGATTTGGGGAGATTTGGTTGTGATGCCAAATCTTTCTAGCTTCTTTTAAATCACCTAGGTCAAAGGAGATTTGGCCATGCAGCCAAATCTTGCTAGCTTCTTTCTAATCACGAGGGTCTAGGGAGATTTGGCCATGCAGCCAAATCTTGCTATCTTCTTTCTAATCACGAGTGTCGAGGAAGATTTGGTTGTGTGGCCAAATCTTTTCAAAGCAGCAAGGTTTAGGAAGATTTAGTTGTGATGCCAAATCTTTATAGCTTCTTTGAAATCACCAAGGTCTAGGGAGATTATGCCGTATGGCCAAATCTTGTATGTTCTGAAAGAAGCCAGAAGATTTGGCCGCATGGCCAAATCTCCCCATTGAAAATTTAAAATTCAACTCTTAAGATTCAAATTTCAAATCTGAAAAATTCAAAATCTTAGATTCAAAATTTAAAATTCAATATTCAAAATCTTAGATACAGAATTCAAATTTCAAATTTGAAGATCTGAAAGTCAAATCATATACTAAAGACCCTACTTTCAAATCACAGTTCGAGATTCCTACTTTTACAAGAGTCTTTCTTTCAAATTGTGGTGTTTCAAAATGGAGAAAATGGAGAACATGCATGAATTAGGTACACTTTTGATTTCTTTCGTTTTCTTACTTGGATGATTGAGTGGCCATTGTTGTTTGTGAGCTTGTGCTCTTTGGATTTCAAGCAATCATAGGAGCTATAGAGAGAGTATCTGTAGCATCAAGAGAGGATTTCGTCTAGCAGAGGAGTGGAGCTGTAGCTGTACTAGGAGAGAGGAGCATCAAGAGGGGATTTCATCCAGCAAAGTAGTGGAAGGAGAACTGAGGGGTTTTCGTGTAAGAGGAGAGGGAATTTTGTCAAGAGGAGTGGAAGGAGAACTAAGGGGATTTTGTCCAAAGGGGATTTTGTGAAGAGGGGATTTTGTCAAGAGGAGTGGTCATTTGGAAAGAGCGGCCTGCTGAGGGCTATGAAGAAGAAATAGATTTGTCCTTTGTGCCTACCCAAGGAGCATCGTCGATCGAAGGAAACCTGCCACTGAAGGCAAGAGTAGGCCAAAACTATGTGGAGGAAGAAGAAACAGGCCGAAACAGTGCTCCAGAAGAAGAAATAGGCCGAAACAGCACGGGGGAAGATGAAACAGTGCGGGGGAGAAGAAACAAGCCATGCGGAGGAAAGGAGCAACATCATGTAGAGGGAGATCTCGAGGTCAAAACTGTGTGGAGGAAGAAGGAACAGGCTGAAATAGTACCCCGCTATGGAAGACGAGGGTGGAGAGCAGGAGAGCAGCGCACAGTTTCGACCTTTGGGGAGAAGAGCGGCGCACAGAGAAGCACGGAGGGAACAATTTCCACCTTTGGGGAGAAGAGCAGTGCATAGAGAAGCGCAGAGGGAAGGAGCAGTGCATGGAGGAGAGATCCCAATCAGCGAGGAGAAAGATAAGGGCAAGAGCAGCGAGGAGAAAGGTAAGGGCAAGAGCAGCGAGGAGAAAGGCAAGGGAGCGCTATAGTCATGGAGGAGAAAAGGAGAAAAGCATACTTTGGGGGGGAAGGAGCAATCCCCCCAAAAAAGCATGCTTTGGGGGGAAGGAGCAATCCCCCCAAAAGCATGTAGAGCCAAAAAAAAAAAAAAAAAGACCTCTTTCTAATCCAACTATTGTGTGTGGAATCTATGGAGAGTTGAATTGGTAATGGAAGTTTAAAACCTACATAGTTAAATACACATTAAAGGGCTAAGGTATGGTATAAGAAAGAATTAAAGTAGCCACCCTAGGATGTGGACTACAAGATGTGAAGATGTGGATTGAGGATATCCACAAGGAGAAATGTGGATGAGAGGATCCCACATGTGTTGACTATTCAAAGGGCTCTCTCTATATAAGAGGCCTATCATGTATTGTTGAACACACACATACATTGCAAGAGATATAGATTTTGTGTCTCTCTCTCATGTCTTATTTAGTGTGCTTTGAGCCTCCTTAGTTCTTCTACTGATCTTGTGTGCACTAGGCTTAGTGGCGATCATATATTGGATCTTTCTCATGGTATCAGAGCTTCGGGTCATCCACTAAGTCTAGTTTGTAGATTAGTGTGTTTGTATATTGTTGTTTCTCATTTTTGGTATGGCTAGTTGAGAAAAAGAAAAAGAAATGGCACAATAGTATCATCTTTAGGGAGAAAGGATTGATTTGTGAGAGTGTGAGATTTATGTCCATTATGTTTGAGTAAGTTTTGAATGGGAGAGATCCCTCTGTGTGCAATAGAGAGAGATATAGGGAGAGATCATACATTTCATGAGAGACTTTGAGATGTTCTAGATTGAGAGGCCTCCACATCAGAGAATGACACTTCCTCCAAATATACATGTGTGCACATTGTTTTGAAGGAATGCCAAATTTCAAGGCTGAGGATGAAGATGGCGACACTTTCGAGATGGAGCCACCACCACCGAATGCTCTTCTGTTGATGCGCATTCCCTCAGAAATGCAAGTGGCTCTCTACAACAATCAAACGAGCATAGTTTGGCTTCCTATGGCTTCATACGTCTAGCGCTACATAACAGCTTCTTTTTCTCGCCGTTTCTACTATGAAGCTCTGTCAGATTCCTCTCACAAAATCTCTTGATCTCTTGTTGTCCTTGCTCTGCTGTTAAGATCTCGAGTTTCCTATTTGCTTGGGTCTTTGCACCAAGTCCTTCTCCCATGGGGTAGAGAAAAGTATCCCGTAACAGTTGCTTCCTTCATCTTCTGCTACTGATACAAGAGCATCAACCGCGGCTCCTGAGGTGCAGCTTGTAACAGCTGAGGCAACTCAACAGCACGAGCTGCCTCCATCTTCTGCGACCCAGCCAACAAGCACTCCAAAGCTACAGCCAACGCCTACAACGCCTGCCCAACTAACGAGATGCAACCACGAAGCCAGCGACTCACAAAGAACAGCCAGGTGACACTCCAGTGCCACAGAGCCCCCATGCCATGCCTCTCCAAAGCCAGTAACGAAGCCTCACCGAGTGCACCAACGAGTCTACAACTCTGAAGATGCTCGCAATTGCCTCGTGTAGCAGAGATAATCTCCACCGCATCGAGCGTCGTAGCAGGTTCAAAGTTTTTCTCTCTGATTTTTCCTAAGGTTTCTACAAGTGACACGTGGCAGCCTAAGATAGAGACACGTGGCAGATAAGCCACTAGTCTAAAAGGGCCACGTGGCAGATAAGGTAGTCAAAATTAACTATGGTTAGGTTCAGCTACTTGGGTTAGTTGAGTTACTATGGTAACGTGAATGTAACCTTGGGTTTATCTAGTTGGGTCACAAGAATGCCACATCAGCATGCACAGTCAGCAGTGCCTTCTAAGCACACAACCTCTTGCTAAGCACAGCATGGAATTCAGCATGTGAATCCCTGTGCCACATCATCAAAGGTCCTCTTCTTCACAGAAACTTCAACAAGCCATAACTTGCAATCCAAGAAGAATTTGCACACACTCCAAAAAGGAAAAGTGATCGTCTTTTCGAGCTCTACGCGCCTGTCATGTCAGAATCATTGTATGCAATTAGGCACTGCCAATATTGAAAGAAATCAATTGGTAAGACCTTTGCAACAAATGAAAAAGCAATGCATGAATGCAGAAAGCATGCCAAAAGCACAAGTGCATGAGATGAGAGGAAGCATGGCATCCACACACAAAGCATTAAGGCACATGGAAGAACAAAGCATCATGCATCAAGCTACGAAGCGAACGCCATCGACATGAAGCATTGAAAAGTAAAATCCTTTCCACCTACAGCCCATATGTTTGTAAATCAAACTTGACCACCTGAGAGTAGCTATGAAAGCACCCAGGGGAGGTATTGACATGTAAAATCCACACTTGACCACCTTAAGGAGCAAGGTATGCACTAAGGGGAGGTGATGGAATGTAACTCACATTTGACCACCTTGCAGTAGCCAAAGATATGGTGCCATGAGCACATAGATTAAAGGGCTAAGGTATGGTATAAGAAAGAATTAAAGTAGCCACCCTAGGATGTGGACTACAAGATGTGAGATGTGGATTGAGGATATCCACAAGGAGAAATGTGGATGAGAGTATCCCACATGTGTTGACTATTCAAAGGGCTCTCTCTATATAAGAGGCCTATCATCTATTGTTGAACACACACATACATTGCAAGAGATATAGATTTGTTGTCTCTCTCTCATGTCTTATTTAGTGTGCTTTGAGCCTCCTTAGTTCTTCTACTGATCTTGTGTCAATAGGCTTAGTGGCGATCATATATTGGATCTTTCTCAAAGACTAGGATGGGGAGCCTCCCGGGACCTCTTATTTTGACATAGTTTTGAACTTTTTTGCTTGCAATTAGCTAAGCAAGGGTGGAGGACTGTTTTCCAAGAACTACCCCATCTAAGACGTTGTCCTAAAGCTCTCAAACCACCCTAGGTACACATTGGAGATCTAGGAAGGGAGAGAATAAGGTGAGCCTAGCACTTGATCCCCTTGCTTGCAATTAGCTAAGCAAGGGTGGAGGAGTGTTTTCCAAGAACTACCCTAGCTAAGACGTTGTCCTAAAGCTCTCAAACCACCCTAGATACACATTGGAGATCTAGGAAGGGAGAGAACAAGGTGAGCCAAATCTCCCCCATGAAGACGAATTCAATTCCTTCTCATAGGTTTACTTTTTATGCTTGGTTTAAAATGTTTGTTTACCTTTGCCTTTTTAAGTTTTGGTTTTTTAATAGTTTTAGATTTTCTAGTTTGCTTTTAAAGTAATAGTATGATTTTAAAGTGTAATAGCGTAAATCATGAAAAACAAGTACGATTTTTTTGAAAGTAGGATCTCTAGATTTGAATTTAAAAATTTGAAACTTGAAACTTGAAATTTGAATTTTTTATTTTAAATTTTGAATTTTGAATTTTGAACTTTAAATTTTCAATTTTAAAATCTGTATTTTCAATTTTTAAATTTAACGTTTGAAGATTTGTCCATGTGGCCAAATCCTCCTAGTGATTTGAAAGAGGCCAAATCTTCCTAGTGATTTGAAAGAGGCTAGCAACATTTGGCAGCACGGAAAAATCTTCCCAAACCCTAATGCTTTGAAAGATTTGGCCACACGACCAAATCTTCCAAAACCTCGTGATTTGAAAGAAGCATCATGCAAGAAGAGGAGGTTGCATGGCCAAAATTCTCCATACCCTAGTGCTTTGAAATAAGCCTACAAGATTTGGCCACACGACCAAATCTCCCCAAGTTTGAAAGAACGCCACAACCAAATCTACTCTCTGCTTTGAAAGAGGTCACCAAGGTCTTGAAGGATTTGGCCGTGCATCCAAATCTTGCTAGCTTCTTATTGATATCCTCGATTGCAAATGGGTCTCCCATTAACCATGGGTTTCAATCTAGGTTTAGAGTGTCCTGTGCTCAAATCTTGATTAGTGCCTTGATGAAGAAAGCATGAAAACTCTTGAAGAAGATAGTTATGTCTATTAGGCGCTGTCTTACTCCAAATACCAAGGCGTATGGCTGCACAATCATCTTTCCCAACTTTTCTAATGCAAAGTCTCTTACAACAAACTTGCATAAGCATCCTTTCCATATTCTCCTCGGATAGCATCACATGTCTCTTTGGTTCTGGAATTGATGCCATGATTCTTCGCCTCTTCACACTCACATACTTTCTTTTTGTAAATAGTGTCTTGCGTTTTCTAGTTGTAAGGCCATCAAACCTCGAATCCATTTCCCTTGAATCTTCATCTTTATAATCAAATGCTGTGTAGGCTTGAGAATTATTTGATACCTTATAATATCTTGGAAATGGCAATCTGGTTGACATGTTCATTGATGTCAATTTGTTGCCAATGCCTCTTGAATCTTGTGGTTGAACTGTTTCTCCTTCGTAACTCAAGATTCTCCCATCTATATTCTCTGGCATGCTAGCAACAATATTCTCAGATTCTCTGTCCCTTTTGCCTTGTATTCGAGTGGTAACATCATGATCATTGTCACTAATATCATCAATTCCTGTTATTGCATCACTTATCCCATTGATCTTTGCGTGTATTTTTCTTTGTGGTCCCATCTTATTTTTCTCAACACATCTTCTATCTTTTATATCAATAAGCATATTTGAGTCACTTGCAGCACAAGACAAGTCTTCTATACCAGTGAGCCTATTCGAGTCACTTGCAACACAGGATAAATCTTCTATACTAGTGAGCCTGTTCGAGTCACTTGCAACACATGACAAGTCTTCTATACCAGTGAACCTGTTCGAGTCACTTGCAACACAAGACAAGTCTTCTATACCAGTGAGTATATTTGAGTCACTTGCAACACAAGAAACCTTTTCTACATCAACATCTATTACTATAATGTCCTCGATACCTGTGAGCATGCCACTATGATACTCTTGATTACTACTATAGCTTCTTATCAATTTGGATCCCATTTGTGTTATAGTCTTTTTCTTCTGATAATATTCTGTTGTGTCTTCCATGACATTGAAGGAAACTGTCTTGGGCAAACTTGATTTCAAGAAAGCTAACCCCCATTTACAAGTACTATGAACTTGTAGTTGAGACGTAGTATTATGGACGTCTAATTGTGAAGTACTATCCATTGCATTTTGAATGACACCTGCACTAGTCAACTTAATTATCTCCACTATACAAAGAAAACTCTGAGCATAGCCCTTAAAGTTGCCAATTGCTAAAACTTCTCCGAAGCGAGATAACATCTGTACTTTTCCCCCCTGGATATAAGTTTTCTTGATATCTTGAAAGTATGTCTTTGGAACAATTTCGTCTTGGTCCCAGAGTGTTCTATGTGCTTGCATATCAAATATGGCACATTGTAAGATATCTCCCAATGTTTCAAAGTCTCCATGTGGATATTTTAAATGTACTTTAGGATTTACAACGTTGGTGATTATCACTACACATCTTCTCTCACCACAACGTTGAAAATGACACACATTCATAGGATCAAGACTATGAATTCGTCCAAAAGCCAACACTTCATTCTTCTTATATAACACCACATCCATACCCTCTGTTAGGGTGAATACCTGTTTTATGTATAAAAGTAAATTAGCAACTCAAAATGAACATTTAATAAATAATCATTGAGCTTATTATTACTTAATAACTTCTATATCAAAACTAGCAGAGAAGGCATTAACCTAAACCCTACATCCTAAACTTTAAATAATTAATACCAAAACATCTTAACCACCGTAAATCCTAAACTTTAAACATTTAATTCCTAAACCCTAAATCCTAAACTCCTAAACAATAAATCCTAAACCGTAAACCCTAAACTCTAAATCCTAAACCCTAAATCTTAAATCCTAAACCCTAAATCTTAAATCTTAAACCCTAAACCTTAACCCTAAAATACAACCAAAATTTAATGAATTTTTTTAATTTGTGCAATAGGTTGGATATATCCCCCAACTTGTTGCTTGAGCAACCGGTTGGATTAAAGAGGTTGGGGGATATATCCAACTTATTGCACAAATCAAGAATTTTTCTTATTTGTGCAACAATTTGATATACAATTGGGAAATATATCCAACCTACAATTGAAAAATCTTGATTTGTGCAAGGTTGAGCAGTAGTTGGATATATCTCCCAAGCAACAGGTTGGAGGCCGGTTGGGGGTATATCCAACCTGTTGCTCAAGCAACAGGTTGGGAGATATATCCAACAACAGGCCTCCAACCTGTTGCTTGGGGGATATCCAACATGTTGCACAAATCAAGAATTTTCTTGATTTGTACACAACAGGTTGGATATACCCCCAACCTGTTGCTTGAGCAACAGGTTGAGGAGTATATCCAACATGTTGCACAAATCGAGAATTTTCTTGATTTGTGCAACAGATTGGATATACCCCCAACCTGTTCTTGATTGCGCAAATCAAGAAAATTCTCGATTTGTGCAACATGTTTAATATACTCCTCAACCTATTGCTTGAGCAACAGGTTGGGGGTATAATATACTCCTCAACCTGTTGCTTGAGCAACAGGTTGGGGGGTATATCCCACATGTTGCACAAATCAAGAATTTTCTTGATTTGTGCAACATGTGGGATATACCCCCCAACCTGTTGCTCAAGCAACAGGTTGGGGGTATATCTAACATGTTGCACAAATCGAGAAAAATCATAAAATTTTGATTGTATTTTAGGGTTAGGGTTTAGGGTTTAGTATTTAGGGTTAAGGATTTAGGGCTTAGGATTTAAGATTTAGTGTTTAGGGTTTAGTGTTTATGATTATATTTTTAGGGTTTAGGGTTTAGGATTCCAAGTTTAGGGTTTAGGGTTAAAAATATAGGGTTTAGGGTTTAGCTTTTAGGGTTTATGATTATTGTTTTAGGGTTTAGGATTTAGGTTTTGAGGTTTAGTATATAAGATCATGAGCTTAGAGTGTAGAATCTAGGGTTTAGAATTGAAAATTAGGTTTTAGAATTTAAGTTATAGGGATTAGGATTTAAGGTTTAGGGATTATAACTATTATATAAGTTTAAGAGCTTAGATTATATAACCTAAGATTTAGGAAACTTTAGGATTTAAGATTTAGGGTGTAAGATTTAAGATATATAGACTATATAAAATATGCATTCTAAAGTATTTAGTTTAGATATATATAGACTATATGTTATGCTTTCCAAAGTGTTTTGTTTATAGGTACAATACATTGCAAAGGCTTTACTTTAAGTAAGTATAAGTCTACCTAGTCAAAGTATCCTACTGATTAGGGACAAGCACATAGGCTAAAAGCACACCGATTCATATTTTTTTACATTCATGCTGCATGGTGTATCAAAAGGTACGATCCTTTGCAAAGGCTTTACTTTAAGTAGTTACAAGCCTACCTACTCAAAGTATCCTACTGATTAGGAACAAGTACATAGGCTAAAAGCACACCGATTCGAAGAAGTGATGTATGCACACTGATTAGGAACAAGTGAGAAGAAATGAAAAAGTATTTGATAAGAAATATTCGAAGAAATATATATTCCATATCATGGACATTCTAAGAAATATGTATTCCATATCATGGATACCATGGATATCTGGTGCTTGCTAAAGTAAAAAAAATGATATGGATGCAATGATACTGTAGTCTTCTACATTCTATGGTTTTAAATACTTACCTTACAAATACATTATCTAATTTTGCATTCTTTCGACTAACTAACAAGTATTATACACATGGAATCATGGATATCTGATGGTTACTAAAGTAAAAAAATGATATGGATGCAATGATAGTGTAGTCTTCTAGATTCTATGGTTTTAAATACCTACCTTACAAATACATTATCTAATTTTTCATTTTTCGACTAACTAACAAGTATTATACACATGGAATAAAAGCATACATGCTAAAAGTAAGTGTGTAAATTTTAATATTTTCTTAATTTTAAAATTAATTTAATTCTTTTATTGACTACTTTTTAAAATTAAAAGATTATTAGTATATAATCTACATAATTTTAAATGTTATTAATGTATAATATTAATTATTTATATATTTATTTAAATTTATATAATAATTAATTTATATTTATATTAGTTTTTAAGTTAATAATGTATAGAAGAGCAATATATTCACTAATTCTTCATTGTTTTAAGACTAAGTATTATATAAAGCACATATGCTAGAAGATCTCCTTTCAACTTTTTTCTTAAATTAATGTATTTATATATTTATTTATATAATAATTATATAATATTTATATTAATTTATAGATTAATAATATATATTTTTAGCAAAATTATATTTTAACATTAGTTAATAAAAATTTATAATATTATGGGGTAAAAATATTATAAATGGATTTCTTATATTAATAAAGTGTAGTGAGAAGAGTTTTTTGAAAAGATTTATGATTAAATTTTGTTTTGAAGTTGTTGCATACGCAATAGGTAGGACATTTGAGTGGTTTTGAGGTTGATAGAGATATTTGTAATAAAGTGTAGTGAGAAGAGTTTTTTGGAGGATTTGTGATAAAATTTTGTTTTGAAGTTGTTGCGTATGCAATAGGTAGGGAGGTTTGAGTGCTTTTGAGGTTGAGAGAGAAATGTGTTATAGATTGTTTTTTTTTTTAAAGGAGTTTTTTGGAGAGATTTATGATTGAATTTTGTTTTGGAGTTGTTGCGTACGCAATAGGTAGGGAGGTTTGAGTGGCTTTGAGGTTGAGAGAGAAATTTGTAATAGATTGTTTTTTTTGGTTGATGAGTTTTTTTGAGAGATTTATGATTAAATTTTGTTTTGAAGTTGTTGCGTACGCAATAGGTAGGGTTTGAGTGTTAAGTTTTGTTTTGAAGTTGTTGCGTACGCAATAGGGAGCGAGGGGTTGTGAGAGTTTGAGTTAAAGAGAAAAATTTGTGGAAAAAAAGATTTAATGCTTAAAATGGTTTTTTAAGTTATTGCGTACACACAAGTTTTTGAGAAAAAGATCGGATTTGAAAAAAAATTCAAATTTATAAAAACTTGATTCTTAGAAGTTCTTGCGTACGCAATAGGTTAGAAATGAACTCACCTCTTGCAATATTTTGAAAATTTTTGTGAATCCTGCAACAGGTTGATGAGAGGAGAGAAGCGTGGAGTGTAAACGAATGATCTTTGAATGAAAGAGAGAATGAAGAATGTTCTACTTATAGTGAACCTAAAAGAACTAAAAAAACCTTAAAAACTAAAAAAAGCTGACTTGACCTAAAAGCTATCCATTTCCTATAAAACTCTACTTCTCCTCATTCTGTCTCACAACTCTCTTATTCTCTCTCACAACTCTCCTGGAGCTCCACCACCTCTCCACTCAGGTACTCCCTCCCTCCCTCTTCTCCAACTTCCTCTCTCCCCTCCCCTTCCCCTCCCTTCCCCTCTCCTCTCGCTTCTCCTCTCCCTTCCCTTCCCTTCCCTTCCCTTCCCCCTTCCCCTCTCCTCCCTCCCCAAGGCCCCTTCCCCTCCCCCTTCCTGCTCCCTCCTCCTTCCCTCCTCCTGCCCCCTTCCTTTCCTTCCCCCTGCCGCTTTTCGTCGCTCCCCCTTCCTCTGCCCCCCCTCCCTCCACCCTCCCCCTCCCTGTTGTCCCTCCCCCCTTCCCTCCCCTTTGCCCCCCCCTTCCCTCCCCTCCGCCCTCCCCATGCCCCCCCTTCCCTCCCCGGCCCCGTGCCGTCGACCCCTCCGCCCCCCCCTTCCCTCCCCTTTGCCCCCCCTTCCCTCCCCTTCCCTCCGCCCTCCCCACGCCCCCCCCCGCCCCTGCCCCCTGCCGTCAACCCCTCCGCCCCCCCTTCCCTCCGCCCTCCCCATGCCCCCCCCCACGCGCCCGCCCCCTGCCATCGACGGAAGGGGGCGGGTGCGCCGGGGGGGGGGTGTGGGGAGGGCGGAGGGGGGGGGGCAGGCATGCGGGGGGGCGGGGGGCTAGGGGGCAGAGGGAAGGGGGAGGGGTGTGCGGGGAGTGCGCTTAGCCTAGGTCAACTCCTTGATAAGACATGGGCTAGAAAGTGGTTGGCTTCAATGGATGCAGATGCCACACCATCAAAGGATCTAAGAGCTAAAATGCCAAAGGTTGTTGAGACAGAATATATGGACATTAAGAAAAAGGCCTTGCAGTCCAGTACCCAAGGTAGAGCAATTGGTGGTTTAGATGATGGTTCTCCATTCAGCTTCTCTTATGATATCCTGCTATCAGATAATGATACAAAATTTGCACAAATCAATGGCATTGATACGGAGCATTTCATAACTGTTGAAGGTCCTATGGCAGATAAGAAAAGATCAACGTTGGTCCTGTTCGTGACAGAATCACAAAGGGATGCCCTATATGCGAGTTTGACATCTTCATTTGGGTATTTACTTTCAAAAGTATACCATGGTATAGTCCTGTGTAATCATATGACTGTCTTAGAAGGCACTGCCATTCAAGTCTTGCAGCCTTTCTTAATGTGCTTCTTATCGAGGGGTGGTGGTAATCTAATCCAAACTCCTTTAAGGACTCTCGAGCTTCATTACTTTGAGGACCATAAGGTTAAGCTTGATGCAGGAATGGTGGATTACAGAAAGCCGATGGATCCTGATGTGATACTAGAGATGACAAAGAATTTATTGAATGATGGGTGGGAAGTAGCATTGTATCGAATGGGTTTTGCTGCTGAGAAATTGATACGCCAAGGTAAAAAGGTAAATGTCATTGATACCCCCCATCAAATTGAGTTCTTTGACACATATTACAGTTGCACTACTTTCTTTGAGGAGGAAAATGTCAAAGAAGAGGGTAGTGAGTCTGAGGGTGATGATTCTAGCTCAAGTGATGATGAGGATGAAAGCTCTGCATCCGATGACTTACGGCAAGAAGAAATCCGCACAAAGAATAAGGGTGATCAATTGTCAACTAGAGTCAAGGAGGTTCCACTCATCATACGGGAAGGTTCGTGGCAACAAGAAGTTACAGTAGTACAGCACGTCACAGGTAAAGGTAAGGCTAAAGAGGTGGAAGCACTTCCCTTAAAATTAAAAGTGAGGAAGGCACCCTTGATCTTGGATGAAGGACAGGCAAGTGGATCGATCTTGGGTGAAGGACAGGCAAGTGGATCAAGCAAGCAGTATATGCACCTGAGTCAGATGCTTTGAGACATGAGTTTTGGTGATATTTCACTCTATTGTGGCATACACATTTGGGTGCACCTGGTATTTGGTGTGATTCTCTCTTGTAGGCACTAGCATTTGGGATTTTTGCTTCATTTGCATCATGGCATCCTCTTCCATGTCTGAAAAGGAGTTTTTTAGCATTAAAAAGTTTGATGGGACAAACTTTTCTTTGTGGAAAGAATAAATAAGGGAATCTGTGCTTATTCAAAAGAAGCAGATTAAACCCTTGGCAGGGATTGAAGCTAAGCTTGCAAATATGTCTGAGGATGATTGGAATGAGTTGGATGCATTAGCAAAATCTACTATTAGACTTCATCTTGTAGAGTCGGTTTATTTCACAGTAGTAAATGAGCAGACTATGGAAGATTTGTGGAAGAAACTGTGTGCCACTTATGAAAAGGAAATTGCCTCTAATAAAGTTTACCTCATGAAGAGGTTGTTTGAGCTGCAGATGAAGGAAGGGGTCTCCATTACTTCTCACTTCAATGAATTCAATATTATTTTCAACCAGCTTTAGGCTCAGAAGATGGATTTTCACTACTACATACGCATCCTATTGCGACGTTTACGTACCGACGATTAGCGCCCGCTTAGCGTTAATCGTCGGTATAAAAATCGGGTGTCGTAAATCGTCGCTATATAGCGACTTTTAAGAAGCGTCGCTATATAGCGACGTTAGTAATGGTCGCTATATAGCGACTATGAAAGGTCGCTATATAGCGACTTCTACTAAAGTCGCTATATAGCGACTTTTAAAGGTCGCTATATAGCGACACTGAGACTATATTATAGCGACGTTTTACAGAGAGGTTTTTTTTTTTTTTTAAGTCTTAAAATTTATTTTCTTCCAATGACAAAATTTTTTAAATTTTCATACATGTTTGAGCTCATAGAGAAATAAAAAATGAGAGCATGTACATCAAGCCTTTGAAGCTCATATATTCATGTCCAAGTTGGAGATGAGAAAAATCAAATTAAATAAGAGCATTTACATCAATTGTTTCATCTTGAGCCAAGTCTAAGGCGCCAAGCAAGTCTATCTCCAACTCTATACCGAGTTGATCTCCTATATCATCATCGTACTCTAGCATCGTACGTTCACCTAAAAGTATTTGATCATCTTCTTCAATTAAGCTTAAGTGTGGTGATCGATCTTGACGATTGTTGTCTTCCTCGTCAATATCGTGATCTCCATCCTCCTCCCGTGCGATGTCATTATGCGCATCTTCCTCTTGCCTCATATGGTGATCTACATCTTTTTCGCTAGATTCATCAATTGGATCCGGATTTGGTAGTGGCATCTCCATATCCACATCTCGATCTTCAAAAATCTGCTTACTTCGTGGCGCAACTTGGATCACGTACCACCATCTTGGATCAGAACGATCCGGATGAAAAACCACCTATATTGAAGATGAAAAATCACGTGCCAAATGTCGTCAATTATATATATATCAATGGACTTAAAAAACGAAAGCTTCGACTAATTAAATCATTAGTATGCACCTGCTCACAGTGCTCGGGAAGAACAAAAGTATCACTTTCATCGGTCCAATGTTTGGTGGAGTCTATTGCAAAGAGACCGCTACCATCTTTTCTCACAGTTGCATGGGGACCGTTGTAAGTAGTTCTAAACCATTTTACATCAAGAATGAAAATAGTAAATCGTCTGAAATCAATTTCATAGATGTCGCGTATGGTTCCACAATAATCCAACTGTGAGGAGAGAAGATTGGTATCCGAAGCACTTGCTCGGCTATCTTGTGTGAAGTTAGCCATGACTCCACAATCATACGTGACTCTCTTTGAATCGATGCGTTCTATGCGAAAATGTCGTCCATATGACCATAATGCACTGTACTTTTTGTACTGTAAAAGAGCATCATTAAAACAATGAAGATGCACCTATTTTATAGCATATATTGCCACAAATAATTACTTAATTACATCAAGAGATAAGAAACTTACATGCACCATACATCCAGATGATAACTCCCGCTCGCGCTCGTTTATTGTCTCTCCATCACGTTCGGCTTTACGTATAGCTAGTTGTAGCCAATCAAGTGACATGTGAGTAGGGAGAAGAGCCAGATCTCGTGGATATGGTTGTGATCGCCTGTACATTACTCTGAATCTCGTCCTTGCATTTATTCTTTCTGCTTTGGCCACTTCATATCTCTCAATCCACTTCTGCATCTCAGGGCTATTGAGGATACAAAACTTATTGAATTTCTCCATTTGCTCTTCGCTCATCTTTCTTTCAATCCCTTTTCCTTGGGGGACCTCGCCAATGATGCGATCATCATCCTTGTTGTGCCAAGCTTGCGGCATATCAGGATCCGTGGATGCAAGAAACTCTGTGATATATACTAATGACTCTTGCACAAGCCATCCCTCTGCCATGCTTGCTTCTGGTCTTGCTCTTTGTCTTACAAACCCCTTTAAAGTTTTCATAAACCGCTCGAGAAAAAACATCCATCGATTATGAACGGTACCTGCTATAGCCACCTCATCAACTATGTGCACAAGCAAGTGGACTTGAGTTGTCATAATGCTTGAGGGAAAGTGCTTCTCAAGCAAGCATACGGCTTCGATGGATTCCACCCTAGCCTTCTCGATGCTCGATATAGAGATCTCTTTTTGAGATATCCACCTATTTCACATGTCCATGCATATGTAAGATATTTGAGATATCCACCTATTTCACATGTCCATGAAGAAAATAGATAATGCGAATTGATAGTAAGCATACCTCACAATACCACAGATCTTGAATATAGCATTTCTAACATCTTCTTGTAAGCACCCTTTTATTGTAATTGGAAGGATGAACTATCAAAGCAACAATGAAATCATGTCAACAATATAACATAATAATAATTACGCTAATGCATCACTATTATCGGTACACTAATTCTACTTAGAATACCTGTAAGACCTTGTGCCAATCATGGGACTTGAGGCCACTAAGCTTATTGTCCTTTGAAAATGCTCCTTTCAAGCAACGCATGTACCCTGTCGGTGTTTGAAAAGAGGCAATGTCTGCCTTGATCGCTGCCTCCTCCCTCGTAGAGAGGATCCACGTTGCTTTCGGGAGGACAACTTTTCCTGAAGCATGCACTTGGGGCCACAAACGAGACATCCTATTCATAGCACGCAAGTCTTCTCGCACTCCTCTCGAGTCCTTGGAACCAACCAAGTGTGCCCAAATGGTAGCCCCCACATTCTTAAAGATATGCATGGGATCCAAGAGATGATTGATTTGTAACTGACCCCAATAAGGAAGCTCGTGAAAGATCGATAGCCTCTTCATACCAGGAGGAGGTTCCTCTCCATTCTCCCTCCAAGCTTGAATCCAATCACTTGCTTTTAAATATGATGGTGGTGGATCAAGCTGACCTCCACGTGCGAGATGGTCGAGCGGAAGGTATCGAGCATGACCTTCATAAACATTTTTCCTCATGTGTTTGGAGTAGCGTGCAAGCGATTTCAGAGCGGGTCCACAAACAGGACAAGCATGGTACCCACTTGTAGCAAGCCCTGCACGCGTGCATGAATATGTTAGTACAAGACATGCGTGCAAAAGAGAGTAAAAAAAGCATAATCCCTCATTGTACATGTAAAGACATAACCACGTACCTGCGCACTCTCCATATCCTGGGTAGTCATGCATGGTCCACATCAAGATACCCCTGACGGAAATATCATTGGTATGCCTAGGAGCTCTGGAAATATCAAAGACCTGCACTCCTCTCCATAATATCTGTAACTCCTCTATCAAAGGTGCCATGTACACGTCCATGTTTCTTGCCTTGTACTTTCCTGGCACAAGTAGTGCAAGCATGAGGTGTCCCTTTTTTATTGTTAGCCATGGTGGGATATTGTAATTCACCACGACTATGGGCCATGTCGACCAAGATGTCGAGCGTAACCCGAAAGGATTCACGCCGTCCATGGCTAGCCCAAGATGTAAGTTGCGTGGCTCTCTCGCAAAGTCCGGCCACTGATTATCTATGTGCTTCCAAGCCGCACAATCTGCGGGAATCCTCAATGTGTGATCAGTGGACCGATGAGATGCATGCCATGTCATCAACTCCGCTATGGTTTTGCATCGAAACATGTGTTGTATTCTTGCAATGATGGGAAAGTGTCTTAAGACCTTTACCGGTATCCTCTCACCCTGCAAGTCATCTCTATATCGTTGTTCCCCACACTTTGGACAACTAGCCAAATCTCCATGCTCACGACGAAAGAGAATACAATCATTACGGCAAGCATGGATGGTATCATAATCCATACCCACCATTGTTAGCATCTTTTTCGCTTCATCTCTTGATGCGGGCATGGTATTTGGTGCAGGCAACATCTTTTGGAGCAACCTATGACAAAGACACTATCCAAATGATGATTCTCAAAACAAACAATATCCAAATAATGAGTCAATCAAATTAATGCAAGGGCTAACCTCATTAAGGCCGAGACACTTGTATCCGACCACCCATACTGTACTTGTAGATTCAAGATTGAGAGACAAGCACGTAGTTTAGACATCCTGGCACCCTCGTACAATTGTGTTGATTGCAACTCTCGCATTTTCACCTCAGACTCTGACATCACGTGTACGTGGGATGTAGTGCCCCTAAAAATGGAATCCATCATGTCGACCATACCCTCGTCGTCATCTGGGAGACTATAGTCTTGTTGAAAGTGAGAAGGTATATGTGTACCCTCGTCACCCTCGTCATCCTGTCATAAGCTCATTCGTGTAAATAGAAGATCTTCTAATTCTGGGTATACAATAAGATTGCGAACTTAAATAGCTTTGACTTACCGATGATCCATCAACATGTGCAACACCAACGGGGGGTACTGGTTCCGGCTCCTCCCCATACATCCGCAAGTGGCGCATGATAATACGACGTTGATGTCGTACTTCTCGCTTGCAATGAGTGCAATGACAATATAACCTCTCCGTAAGCCACTTCGTGCTCCCGGGCGTTGGCGCATCATCGGATGAGCTTCCACTCGTCCCTTCCATCTACACTTATAAAACCAAAACATAAGCATGAAGAGGAGATGTACACAATTATGAGCATAGCATGTTTAATTTGAGCTTCTCTTGAGGCTATATAAAAAGAATGACATCGCTATATAGTAAGGATTGAAACAAAAAATCCTATATAGTAAGGCTATGTAGTAAGAGGAGATATTGACAATTATAGGCATAGCATGTTTGAGTCACAAGAGGCCTCATTAAAAAACAAACAGTAAGCGTCGCTATATAGCGACGCTCTGTTCAGTCGCTATATAGCGACGATTTTAATTGAAAGCGTCGCTATATAGCGACGTTTTCAATTAAAAACGTCGCTATATAGCGACGAATAAGCGTCGCTATATAGCGACGCTGTGGGTTAAAACCCGAAACGGCGAAACCCGCGGCGTTTTGCTCAAAGCTTTCCTAATCTCTAAACTAAGCTCTCCAAAATCTCCTCCCACCTATTTTCACTAACCTCCCATCTATTCCAAGCAACCTCCTACCCTATTTCCCACTCCTCACCCTCCTCCTACCTCTTGTGCACCCTCTCTCTCCTTTTTCCCTCTTTGGTTTCCAGAAAGAAAGTTCTTCAAAAGGTGAGTTTTTTTCAACAATGTAGGTTGTTTGTTTGTTAGCTTTGGTTTTGTGAGTGTTTCTACTTGTATTGCTAAAGTTTTAAACTAGTTTTCATGCTTGATTAGAAAGGATTCAAACAAAAAACGAAATTTCAAGAAAGAAAGAAAGAAACTCACCTCTTCTTTCTGTATTTCTCTTCCTTCTCTTCCTTCTCTTCTCCTCAATCTCCTCCTTTCCTTGTCTCCTCAATCTTCTCTTTCCTTGTCTCCTTTCAAGAAGTTGCTTTTGTGATCTCCTCTTTCCACTAACATCTTATTTGAAAAAATGGGTTGTTTTCTCTCTTTTGTAGGGCCAGTCCACTACACCGAGCGGGACATAGTCTCTCTTTTGTGGGCCCAGTCCACTACACCGAGCGGGACATACTTTTACAGGTAAGTGCTTCCTCTTCTTTCCATTTAAGCTTTTTGTTATTTGCATTTGCCTGCAGCTAGCGCCTTAAGCGCTAGCTGCAGTGATGGGCGTAGGAACCCTCTCTTCCCCCTTCTCTTTTTCTCATTTTCCCCCTTCTCTTTTTTCCCTCTTCTCTTATTCTCTCTTTCCCCCTCTCTCTTTTCCCTTCTCTCTTTCCTTTCCCCCTTATTCTCTATTTCCGCATCCCTCTTATTCTCTTATGCTTATGCTTC